>NC_061510.1:187688365-187748348 GCF_022539505.1 Lolium rigidum | reverse complement strand
ACCGTAGAGAAAGAGCTCTCGCAGTGGAATCCGGGAAATTCCTCCCGAGGGGAAATCGACGCCATCGTCACCGTCATCGAGCTGGACATCATCTCCATCATCATCACCATCATCTTCATCATCATCACCGGCATCTCCACCGCTGCACCTCGTCACCGCTGTAACAATTAGGGTTGGATCTTGATTGTTTGATAGGGGAAAGTCTCCCGGTATTGATTTCTACTTGTTATTGATGCTATTGAGTGACTATTGAACCAAGGTTTATGTTTAGATTGTTATTCATCATCATATCACCTCTGATCATGTTCCATATGATGTCTCGTGAGTAGTTCGTTTAGTTCTTGAGGACATGGGTGAAGTCTAAATGTTAGTAGTGAATTATGTTGGGTAAATTCAATGTTATGATATTTAAGTTGTGGTGTTATTCTTCTAGTGGTGTCATGTGAACGTCGACTACATGATACTTCAACTTTATGGGCCTAGGGGAATACATCTTGTATTCGTTTGCTAATTGTGGGGTTGCCGGATGATACGTCTCCAACGTATCCATAATTTTTGTCGTTCCATGCTTGTTTTATGACAATACTTACATGTTTTGCTTGCACTTTATGATGATTTCATGCATTTTCCGGAACTAACCTATTAACAAGATGCCACGGTGCCGGCTCCTCGTTTTCTCGCTGTTTTTGGTTCCGTAAAGGCTGTTCGGGCAATATTCTCGAATTCGACGAAACGAAGACCAAACCTCCTATTTTTCCCGGAAGCATCCAGAACACCGAAGAAGAGTCGGAGAGGGGCCGGAGGGCCACCACACCATAAGGCGGTGCGGTCCGACCCGGGCCCGCGCCGGCCGTGGTGTGGCGCCCCCGAGTGCCCCCTGCGCCGCCTCTTCGCCTATAAAATCCCTTTCGACCTAAAAACACCGTACCACTTGACGAAACTCCGAGAAAGACTCAGGGGCGCCGCCACCATCGCGAAACTCCAATTCGGGGACAGAAGTATCTGTCCCGGCACCCTGCCGGGACGGGGAAGTGACCCCGGAAGCCATCTCCATCAACGCCATCGCCTCCATCATGCTCCGTGAGTAGTTCCCCCATGGACTACGGGTTCTAGCTGTAGCTAGTTGGTATTCTCTCTCCCATGTACTTCAATACAATGATCTCATGAGCTGCCTTACATGATTGAGATTCATCTGATGTAATCGGTGTTGTGTTTGTCGGGATCCGATGGATTGTTACATTATGATTGTCTATCTACAAAGTTTATGAAGTTATTGTTGCTGCAATCTTGTTATGCTTAATGCTTGTCACTAGGGCCCGAGTGGCATGATCTTAGATTTGAGCTCTATACTTATTGCTTAGATTGTATCTACAAGTTGTATGCACATGTCACTGTCCGGAACCAAAGGCCCCGAAGTGACAGAAATTGGGACAACCGGAGGGGATGGCGGTGATGTGAGGATCACATGTTTTCACGGAGTGTTAATGCTTTGCTCCGGTACTCTATTAAAAGGAGTACCTTAATATCCAGTAGTTTCCCTAGAGGCCCGGCTGCCACCGGCTGGTAGGACAAAAGATGTTGTGCAAGTTTCTCATTGCGAGCACGTACGACTATTATTGGGAAACATGCCTACATGATTAATGATCTTGATATTCTGTCTTAATGCTATTTCAATCCTATCAATTGCCCGACCGTAATTTGTTCACCCAACACTTGTTATTGGAGAGTTACCACTAGTGTAGATAGTCGGGAACCCCGGTCCATCTTTCATCATCATATACTCGTTCTACATGTCAACTCGTTTTACGGTGCCATTGCTCTCATATTACTATTACTGCTGTCGTGTTACTCGTTACTATTGCTCTCATACCACTGCTACTTTCACATCACCCCTGTTGCTAGTGCTTTTCAGTGTGCAGCTGAATTGACAACTCAGTTGTTAAGGCTTATAAGTATTCTTTACCTCCCCTTGTGTCGAATCAATAAATTTGGGTTTTACTTCCCTCGAAGACTGTTGCGATCCCCTATACTTGTGGGTCATCACCGGAGTGAGAGCAACCTGAACCCCCGTTGGTATATCGATGCAGGAGGGATAGCAGGATCTCAGAGTTGATGGTTGTGGTTAGATTTATCTTAATTACTTTCTTGTAGTTGCGGATGCTTGCAAGGGGTATAATCACAAGTATGTATTAGTCCTAGGAAGGGCGGTGCATTAGCATAGATTCACCCACACAACACTTATCAAAACAATGAAGATTAATCAGCTATATGAAGCGAAAGCACTAGACTAAATTCCCGTGTGTCCTCAAGAACGTTTGGTCATTATAAGTAAACAAACCGGCTTGTCCTTTGTGCTAAAAAAGATTGGGCCACTCGCTGCAATTATTTCTCTCGCATTTTACTTACTCGTACTTTATTTATCTGCTATATCAAAATCCCCTAAATACTTGTCTGTGAGCATTTACAGTGAATCCTTCATCGAAACTGCTTGTCAACACCTTCTGCTCCTCGTTGGGTTCAACACTCTTATTTATCGAAAGTACTACGATACACCCCCTATACTTGTGGGTCATCAGCATCGGCAATGTGAATTCCGTGCCTCGAAATTTATAATGTTTTTCCTTGCCTTTGTTCACTTTGTCATTACGATCCAGTTGCAAGTGCCTGTTAACATTCAATGTTGCACAATCAATCCTAGCATTTGAGCTATCTTTTGTCTTAGATGGAATGTTGAGTAATGTGCCGACAATGCTGTCACATATATTTTTCTCCATGTGCATGATATCAATATTATGCCGAAGCTTCTTACCAGCCCAATATGGCAAGTCCCAAAGAGTGGCCCTGCGCTTATAAAATATTCTCGGTCTATCATTTTCCATTTCCTTCCTCTTGGTACATGCTTGCTATTTCACCTCCCATCTTCCTTTTGGTAGCTGCTAGACTCAGTTCATCTCCTCTCTTCTTCCTTTTTCTACCTCGCTACTACTGCTCGCTGCATCTTCTGTATTCTTCTCTGCTGTACATGTTGTGGCGGCTGGTGGTTTTCCTGGTTTAACATTTCTGACCGCTTCTAGGTGCGCCTCCAACTCGTGACTCGTAAAGTGCTGCGGTTCAGTCTTTGCACAGGCCTGATCACCAATAAATTGCATTTTTTTCTATTTTTTCGGAAACTGTGACCTATTGGAAGGAAACGGCGATGGCCCATATAGCATATCTTGTTTATTATCCTCACTGCCAGCTGATCTTTATCACAGTGAACACATGCATTATAACCTGATGTTACTCTGCCTGCCATAGTGCCCAAAGCTGGATAATCATGGGTGCAATATAGTACAGCAGCACGCAATAGAAAATTTTGTTCTTTAGGTTGACACACATCCCGTGTAGGGACACCCTCCCATAATGTTTGCATGTCTCTAATAAGAGGCTGCATGAACACATCAAAATCCTTCCCAGGAGATTTGGGACCTGGGATGAGTAAGGCCATCATACAGTTCGACTGATCGGTGCATGTCCAGGGAGCCTGGTTGTAAGGTGTAACTAGTACCGGCCACATGCTATACGAGTTGCTCATGTTGCCAAATGGGTTGAATCCATCTGTAGCAAGGCCAAGTCTCAGGTTCCTTGGATCTGCAGCAAAATCTGGATGATCCAGGTCGAATTGCTTCCATTCATCGCCATTAGCAGGATGTGATGTCTACGCATGCTTCTATTCCTGTAGACAGTGTTGGGACTCCAAGAGCAGAGGTTTGTAGAACAGCCGCAAGTTTCCCTTAAGTGGATCACCCAAGGTTTATCGAACTCAGGGAGGAAGAGGTCAAAGATATCCCTCTCAAGCAACCCTGCAATTACGATACAAGAAGTCTCTTGTGTCCCCAACACACCTAATACACTTGTCAGATGTATATGTGCACTAGTTCGGCGAAGAGATAGTGAAATACAAGTAGTTTGGATGTATATGAGTGGTCATAGCAATCTGAATAAAATATGGCAGCGAGTAAACATGCAACAGAACAGTAAATAAACGGAGATTCGATGCTTAGAAACAAGGCCTAGGGATCATACTTTCACTAGTGGACACTCTCAACATTGATCACATAATAAAACCACTCTACACTCTCTTGTTGGATGATGAACACCATTAATTGCGTCGGGCTACAAGAGCACCTCAATGCCGGAGTTAACAAGATCCACAACATTCGATGTTCATATTTAAATAACCTTAGAGTGCATAATAGATCATTGCAATTATACCGAGTACTAACATAGCATGCACACCGTCACCGACAGACTATGAAAGGAGGAATAGATCACATCAATACTATCATAGTAATAGTTAACTCCATAATCTACAAGAGATCACAATCATAACCTACGCCAAGTACTACATGATGCACACACTGTCACCATTACATCATGAAGGAGGAATAGAGTACTTTAATAACATCACCAGAGTAGCACATAGATGAATAGTGATAAAGCTCATATGAATCTCAATCATGTAAGGAAGCTCATGAGATCATTGTATTGAAGTACATAGGAGAGAGATTAACCACATAGCTACCGGTACAGCCCTTAGCCTCGATGGAGAACTACTCCCTCCTCATGGGAGACAGCAGCGATGATGAAGATGGCGGTGGTGTCGATGGAGATGCCTTCCGGGGGCACTTCCCCGTCCCGGCGGCGTGCCGGAACAATGACTCCTGTCCCCCAGATCTTGGCTTCGCGATGGCGGCGGCTCTGGAAGGTTTCTCGTACCGTGGCTTTTCCGTATCGAAGATTTAGGTCAGGGAGCTTTAAATAGGCGAAGAGGCAGAGTCGGAAAGGCCACGGGGCCTCCTCACACTAGGGGGGCGCCCCCCCACCTTGGGCCGCGCCGCCCACACGTGTGGGCCCCCAGGGCTCCCCTCTGGTGCCTCTCCGGTGTTCTGGAAGCTTCGTGCAATTATAAGATGCTGGGCGTTGATTTCGTCCAATTCCGAGAATATTTCCTTACTAGGATTTCTGAAACCAAAAACTGCAGAAAACAGGAACTGGCACTTCGGCATCTCGTTAATAGGTTAGTTCCGGAAAACGCATAAAAACATCATAAAGTATGAATAAAACATGTAGGTAATGTCATAAAACAAGCATGGAACATAAGAAATTATAGATACGTTTGAGACGTATCAAGCATCCCCAAGCTTAGTTCCTACTTGCCCTCGAGTAGGTAAACGATAACTAGGATAATTTCTGAAGTGACATGCTACCAACATAATCTTGATCATACTATTGTAAAGCATATGAGATGAATGCAGCGATTCGAAGCAATGGTAAAGATGATGATTAAACAACTGAATCATATGGCAAAGACTTTTCATGAATAGTACTTTCAAGAAAAGCATCAATAAGTCTTGCATAAGAGTTAACTCATAAGCAATAAATTCTTAGTAGAAAGCTTTGAAACAACACAAAGGAAGATATAAGTTTCAGCGGTTGCTTTCAACTTCAACATGTATATCTGATGGATAATTGTCAACACAAAGTAATATAACAACTGCAATAGGTAAACATGTAAGAATCAATGCACACAGTTTACACAAGTGTTTGCTTCTAAGATAGAAAGAATAGGTAAACTGACTCAACAATAAAGTAGAAGAATGGCCCTTCGCAGAGGGAAGCAGGGATTAAATCATGTGCTAGAGCTTTTCAAGTTTTGAAATCATATAGAGAGCATAAAAATAAAGTTTTGAGAGGTGTTTTTTGTTGTCAACGAATGGTAGCGGGTACTCTAACTACCTCGTCAACCAGACTTTCAAGAGCGGCTCCCATGAAGGACGTTATCTCTACCAGCAAGGTAGATCATCCCTCTTCTCTTTTGTTTACACATTGTTATCCCCAGATTTTAGCCAAATCAGGAGATGGGCCGTAATTGAGATGGGTTTGAAGAAGATACACGTGGAGAATATCTGAAGCGGCCGTGCACGAGAGTTTGGGCTAAATTGCCCGTGTATCTGTATATTATTAGATCGTATTTAGAATTAAAAGATAGAGTTTGGCTCGTACACGGTCAGGTGTACTTCCGAATTAGAAAGTCCCTTGGACTATAAATATGTACCTAGGGTTATTGAGAAAGGAGGACAATCACGTTCACAACAAACACAAACCGGCGCATCGTCACCCCTTATTTCGAGGGTTTCTTCCGGGTAAGCATCATGCTGCCTAGATCGCATCTTGCGATATAGGCAGCATACGTTTATTCATTACCTTGTGTTACTCGTGCTGAAGCGTTGTTGATGGCGAGTAGCACTATTTATCGTAGATGTTTTGGGGCTTGCATTGATGCTTTTCTTATGCATATTTGCTTAGCAATGCCGTCCCTCGATATCTTGCTGTCCTTACACCTATTTAGGTGTAAGGGCAGCACCTTGCTTGTTCGTTACTTAGTAGATCCAATCTGTTATAGTTGCTCATTGTTTCAAGGATTAGTTTAATATCTGCATGATTAGGCCTTATGCTGGGGTTGGATGATCCGGTAGTGCGTTAGGTGTTGTTTTACCGTTCCTACAAGGGATGTTCCGGGAATTGACTTAATGTTGGTTTTTAGGCCTCTTTTAGGAATAGTTTCCATCATCTTTCGTATACTGCTAGGCCCAGCTACGCGTAGGATGTTCCGATTATGCGGTGAAAACCCTAAACTGTCGTAGATTGGTTTAGCTTTGTTTTGATCAAGCAGGATCCCCATGTCATCGTTAATCCAACGTGAACCATGGGGTGATCGGCTCTTTGAGCCGATCCACAGGGCAACCTGAGAACCGATCGGGATCGTATTTAATGTTTACGTGTCTACCATGCAGGAGACTAATCGAAGCAATCCAACACCTTCCTGATCAGGTATAGGTCAGGTGGCACGCCCTTGCAACCGCCAGGACGTTTGCTGGGATTTTGCGGGACAACGCGAGGCACCGGGGCCCACTTAGCGAGTCTTGAGAGTCTCCCGGCTCTTCGTGTTGCTTAACCACTCGCTCGCCGGTGAGTTTTGGCAGAGCAACACATTCGGCACGCCCGGTGGGACACTTTCTACAACAACCACGTCAACATCGGCAGCCAAGATGTCGGACGAACCGATCAAGTACGAGGATCTACCCGCGAGCATAAGAAGAAATACGATGAGCTGAAGGCCATCTTTGAAGCCGATCTCATCGGCTCTTTTGAGAAGACCCGTTCGCACGGCATCAGGTTCAAAGGATTCACACCCGAAGGCGCGTTCGAGGGATTAGATCTGTCTCTCCCTTCGGAGGAACGTACCAGAGCCCTGCGCCAGGAAATCAACTATGATGTGGCTCATTCTCTACATCGGCATTCTGAGAGCCTGGTGAATACGCTTGAGCGGGTTGCGCTTCGTGTGGTGCAAGAAATCATGAAACATAAGTATTCTCCGTCAGGACCTGCTTTAGGGACTCACCAGGGAGAGATACCATTCCACACCGAGGCCACCACTGCCATTCGCGATGGCAGCTCCACAGCTAACAAGGTTCACCGGCATACGTTGTCTACAAGGTTGGAGGTGATCCCGGCGACTACCAATTCTTGTATGAGCCGCCCAAGGAGATCCCACATGGATACGTGTGCACATACGTGCCGGACTCGCAACAACCTGGACGCACGCGATCCAAACTTCAGCAGGAGGAATTGCCGGAGCAGGAGCGATTGTTACGGCAGGAGGGATTGCTGGAGCAACGGGGAGTTCTAGAGCAGATGCTGAGAAACAAGCGTGGCTAACTAAATATGCCACTGCAACGAGTCATGAAAGCTCAACCCCTACAGCTCCTACTGTGGATCAGATCAGCGCAATCTTGAGAGATCAGTTCGGTATCCTGCCGAAGAAGAAAACAATCGGCTATTCCAAGCCGTATCCCAATGAGTATGACCTGATCCCGCTGCCACCTAAGTATCGGCTCCCTGACTTCACAAAATTCAGTGGATCAGAAGGATCTAGCTCCATCGAGCATGTGAGCCGATACTTGGCACAGTTGGGCATGGTTTCAGCATCAGAACCGCTACGTGTGAGGTTCTTTGCCCAATCTCTCACTGGTCCAGCCTTTGGGTGGTACACCTCGTTACCCCCAGATTCAGTTCGGACATGGAAGCAGCTGGAAGAACTGTTTCACATACAATATCATTCGGAAGCTACCGAAGCTGGCATTGCCGATCTGACGCAGGTTCGGCAAAGGCGAGGAGAGACGGTGTCTGAATACATTCAAAGTTTCAGAACTGTCAAGAACCGATGTTATTCGGTTCATTTATCTGAGAAAGAAGAAGTCGAGCTGGCCGTGGCAGGCCTCGCAGCGCCACTCAAGGATCTGACGTTCCAAGTGGAGTACAATTCGTTGGCACACATGGTCCAGAGACTGACTTCGTATGAACAGCGCCACCCAGAATTGTACCAAGACAAGTTCAAGCGCACGATAGGCCTGGTCAACGCTGAAGAGGATGAAGACCCTGCGGAAGATCAGGAAGTCGCCGTGGCTGAATGGACTCGGACGGCAGTTCCCGTGTCCTGCAAATGGGTGAAACAACCAGGGCCTCCAAAAGGGTTTGACTTTGATTTAAGCAAAGCCGAGCAGATTTTTGATTTCGTCTGTGAAGGAAAAACAGCTGAAGTTACCCGAAGGCCACAAAATTCCTACGTCACAAGAGATGAACGGTAGGCCATACTGCAAATGGCATCACACGTTCACCCACGCCACCAACGATTGCAAAGTGTTGCGCGCACAGATTCGAATGGCGATAGAGTCAGGCCGATTAATCTTCGGACAATTTTCCATGAAAGTAGACACACATCCGTTTCCTGGCGTCAACATGGTGGATCTCAGTCACTCCCTAAGATGCGAGCCAGGTTTCTCTTTTGATATCAACATGGCAGGGCTTGGTAACCGCCATGGCAAGGATAAAGCAGAAAGCAGTCACTCCCGTGGCAAGGAGAAAGAGGAGGCCGATCCACGCGACCGGCCCCAATATGATAACAGACGGTACCTGACGGAAGAAGAAGTGAGAAGCGTGCGGTATCAACGACCACTCTCCGCGCATCTCCTTAACAAATATGAGCAGCAGTATGACCGACGTCGGCGCTACGACGTGGATCACGAAAGATATCGTCGGTCTGATGCAGATGACATGAGGTATCGTCGATATGATAGAGACGATGAAGGGTACGAGCGTCACGCTAGAGGGAAGTCAAGAGAGCAAGAAGACATGGATAGGCATTGGAACTGTCCTTTCTTTAAACACTGCTGGGACTCAGGAATGAGCCGATTGCCTACAATCGAGAACTGCCCGGAATGTAGCCAGCGAGAGGAAGGGAACAAATGAAGTTTCAGTGTTCAAGCGTCTAGGGCCTCTCCCACCTCAGAGCAAACGAACTGAGTCATCCCAAGATGAAGACTTTGAGGAGTCAGATGAAGAAGAAGATAGGTACCACCGGCCAAGGTGGTGCCCTGATGGACTCAGCCATTCTCAGAAGCGTAGGGTGCAGCGGCTACGAAACCTGGAGGAAGCCGAAGCACAGTACCTGTACACGTTGAGGAAGGCACGGCCCGATCTGACCGGGAAAATTCAGCAAACGTTGGAGACAGAGATGCGCCCGCCAAAGAAAGTGTGGTGCCCTAAACAGACAAAAGCCGATGCAGAGGCATCGGCTGATACAAACATGGTGTTTATACTCCCGTCAGAATTTTGTGCTCCAAAGGACGAGGAAGTATCGGTGGCTCAATTCGACTGCGGTCCACGGCCAGTGATCTTTGAGAAGCCACGAGAGAGGAGCTACAGGCACTTGAAAGCTCTATACCTAAAAGGTTATATCGATGGGCAGCCTGTCAGCAAGATGTTGGTTGACACGGGAGCGGCAGTCAACATAATGCCGTATTCCATGCTACGACGATTGGGACGCTCGAATGACGATCTGATCAACACCAACGTCACATTAAGCGATTTCAACGGCCAAGCATCAGAAGCAAAAGGTGTTCTAAATGTAGATCTGACCGTAGGCCGAAAAACCATACCTACCTCGTTCTTCATCGTCGACAGCAAAAGCAATTACGCTGTCCTGCTAGGAAGGGATTGGATTCATGCTAACTGTTGCATCCCATCCACAATGCACCAATGCATCATACAGTGGGATGGAGATGAAGTGGAGGTCGTTCAGGCAGATGACTCAATCGAGATCTCACTAGCTGCCATGAGTATTTGGGATGCAGACGACCAAGAGCCGCTCTCTGGAATCAGTTTGGACGGCTGTGAGCGCATCGAAGCTTCAAAAAACGGGGTGAGGCTGGTCTTATCCACCGGCCTGACAGAGTAGCAAGATCCAAATCAGTAGACGTACGTGGCAAGGCCGATCCCCGCGATCGGCCCCAAAAAATGAAAAGTAGTAATCTCACCTCAAGCGCGTCACGTAGCCATAGTGAAGCACCAAGAAGTTGTAAACCCTCATTGAGCATTGCAATGAAAAAGGAGGCCGATTCTAGCGATCGGCCAAAGTTATCCTCAACATGCACTTTGTCTGTGTTCAGCATTGATCTAGCAGGCGATGGAAAGCTAGGGTATGGGTTTACATCAGCTGATGAGCTGGAAGAGATCCACATTGGTCCTGGGGATAAGCCACGACCAACATTTATCAGCAAAAAGTTAGATCCACATCTCAGGGGCCTGATGATAGCCTTGTTAAAAGAGTACCCAGATTGTTTTGCATGGGATTATACGGAGATGCCTGGGTTAGACAGGAGCATCATTGAGCATCGGCTCCCCCTAAAAAAAGGATTTCGGCCGTTCCAGCAGCGAGCACGATAGATGAAGGCCGAAATCTTGGTGGAAGTCAAGAAGGAGATCCAGAAGATGTTGGACGCTGGGTTCATCAGGACATGCAGGTACGCTGAATGGATTTCCAATGTCGTACCTGTGGAGAAAAAGGATGGCCGATGGCGCGTCGCCATAGATTTTCGGAACCTCAACAGTGCCACTCCAAAGGATGAATATCCAATGCCGATAGCGGAGACATTGATCAATGCAGCTGCTGGTCATAAAATTTTAAGTTTCATGGATGGCAATGCCGGCTACAACCAAATTTTTATGGCTCCAGAAGATATACACAAGACTGCATTCAGAGTGCCAGGCTCGGTGGGCTTGTTTGAATATGTAGTCATGACTTTCGGACTGAAGAATGCTGGCGCAACATACCAAAGAGCCATGAATTATATCTTTCATGATTTAATCGGCAAATTGGTGGAAATTTACATCGATGACGTAGTGGTCAAGTCTGTTTCGATGGATGGACACTTGGAGGATTTGCGACACGTCCTGGACCGAACTAGGAAGTTCGGACTAAGAATGAATCCAAAGAAGTGTGCCTTTGGTGTGACGGCCGGTCAGTTCCTGGGTTTCTTGGTTCATGAACGTGGAATTGAGATCGTCCTGAAAATTCAAGAGGCAGTGCGAACGATGAAGCCACCCACCACGAAGAAGGAGCTCCAATGTCTCATCGGCAAAATTAATTTCGTCAGAAGGTTTATCTCCAACTTGTCAGGACGAATCGAGCCGTTCATGGGATTGGTTAAAATCAAGTCTGATGAGGAGTTTCATTTGGGGCGGAGCAACAACGAGGCATTTGACGATATTAAGGAGTACCTAACGAAGCCACTGTGTTAGTTCCGCCGCAGCAAGACAGGCCGTTCTACATTTACTTATCAGTGGCTGACACCTCCATCGCATCAGTGGTGGTGCAGGTTTATGATGGTCTGGAAAAAGTGGTTTTCTACCTCAGCAGAAGGATGTTGGATGCAGAAACAAGGTACCCTGAAATTGAGAAGTTGTGCCTCTGTCTATTTTTCACCTGCACCAAGATCCAGCACATCTTGCTGTCAGCAGAAATCATCGTCATATGCAAATCGGATGTCATCAAGCACATGTTGTCGGCTCCTGTACTGAAAGGCCGACTCGGCAAATGGATGTCTGCGTTATCAGAATTTGATATCCGGTATCAACCTGCGAAAGCAGTCAAGGGACAAGCGTTGGCCGATCTTATCGCTGAACGAATAAACACGGACGTGGCCGCACTATCTGTGCGTGCATGGGCCATGTTCTTCGATGGATCGGTCTGTGAGGATGGTTGCGGCATCGGCGTGCTACTCATGTCACCTCGGGGGGCAACATTTTCCTTCTCCATCAGGATAGCTACCCCTTGCCACCAACAATATTGCTGAGTATGAAGCGATGTGCAAGGGAATGGAGTTGCTATTGGACGCTGGGGCGGAAGCGGTTGAGATCTTTGGAGACTCCAAATTGGTGATTTCTCAACTCACGGAAGAGTACAAGTGTGAGAGCGAATCGCTCTTTCCATTATGGATACAATGCCGCGAGCTGATGACACGGTTCAGATATATAAACTTCCATTGGATCCCAAGGTCGCAAAATACCGAGGCGAACGATCTCGCACAAACGGCGTCAGGATACAAGGACGTAGCCGATGGAGCCGATTTTCAGGTGCAGTTCATGGAACCAGATGATTGGAGAGCCGATATCTTCAATTACTTGAAAGATTCGGCTCGGGGGCACCTAAACGGATAAGATATAGGGCCATGAAGTACGTACTGATTGGCGATGACATGTTCTACAGGACATTGGAAGGATTACTTCTCAAATGTTTGGGACCAGCCGAGTCCAATCGGCTCTTGCATGAGGTGCATGAAGGTGCTTGTGGAACTCACCAATCGGCTCATAAGATGAAGTGGCTGATTAGGCGATCGGGATTTTATTGGCCCACCATGCTTGAAGATTGTTTCCAGTATTATAAAGGATGTCAAGCATGTCAGAAGTTTGGGAGCATTCAGATGGTACCCGCATCAGCAATGAATCCTATCATCAAACCTTGGCCATTCCGAGGTTGGGGCATGGATATGATCGGCAAAATTCATCCTGCATCGAGCAAAGGCCATGAATGGGTTCTCGCCATTACAGATTACTTCACTAAATGGGTGGAGGCCGTCCCTATGAAGTCAGTAGCATCGAAAGATGTTATCAGTTTCGTGTTGGAACATGTCATTCATAGATTCGGGATTCCCCAGACTATCACGACCGATGGAGGTTCGGTCTTCGTTTCCAAGGAGTTTAGAAAATTCTGCGAGGATATGGGAATCAAGCTGATCCGATCGTCTCCATACTATGCTTAAGAAAATGGGCAGGCTGAAGCATCCAACAAGAGCCTGATCAAGCTGATTAAGTGGAAAATCGACGAGCACCCTAGACGATGGCATGAGGTATTGTCAGAAGCTTTGTGGGCTTATCGCATGTCGTGTCATGGAGCAATAAAAACCTCGCCATACCAGCTGGTCTATGGACAAGAAGCTGTGTTACCCTGGGAAATCAAGGCTGGGTCGAGACGGATAACATTTCAGAATGATTTAACTGCTGAAGAATATGCAGCCCTAATGAGCGACAACATTGAGGATGCAACGGAACTCAGACTATGGTCACTTGAGAAAATCAAGGAGAATAAAGCTAAGGTGGCTCGCGCATATAATAAGAAGGTGAAGCCAAAGGAGTTCCAGAGTTGGTGATCCGGTATGGGAAGGCTGTATTGCCGTTGGGGACTAAGGACAAGGCATATGGTAAATGGTCCCCAAATTGGCATGGCCCGTACAAAGTTGACCAAGTTTTAAAGGGGAATGCATACATGCTTGAGCAATTGGATGGTGTGAAGTTCCCAGTGGCTGTCAATGGCCAGCATCTCAAGAAGTAATTCCCAAGTATGTGGGATGATGGGCAGTGAGATATGGGGGCCGATTTTTAAATCGGCCAGTAAAAAAAACTTTATTAGCCGATGCACGGTCATCGACTTAAGAATAAAAAGCCGATGCATTGCCATCGACTCTAGAGGAACAAGCTTAATTGAGCAGGTTAACAGATCGGTTCCAGGCCAGGGATCATGAAATCTGAGACGAATCTCCCAGTGGATTTGCTAAGGAGTTGAATCTGCGCGTTTGAGGTTGGAGGATGGTTTGGACATGGACCGGATCTGTTTGACCGTATGAATAGGCAACTGTTTGACCTCAAATCGTATTTATAGTGTAGGCCGATGCCTTGCCATCGGCTCTTTGTGCAGCGACTTCGTTTGACAATCGGCAAAATTGACGAGAAAGCAAAATTACTAGGGGAATATTTTCTTCATTAATAATAGGATTTCTTACAAAGAAAGAGCCGATTGCTCAAAGTAGGAAGAACAAAAGAAAGGTCTATTGACCTATCTGCTACTACTACTACTAGTAGATCCTAGTCTACGGGCCGTCGCTGCCCTCGTCGTCATCCTCGGAGCTCTCGTCGGCGATGCTGCCGACGGGCTCCTCGTCGCTGCTCCAGTGGCCCTCATTGGGGGTCTCCTCATCTTCTCATCGTCATCGTCGTCGTCGGACCCGGCGCGGAAGCGCTTTGCCGGTGGGTAATCCTCGAGGGAGTCGTCGTTGTCTTCCTCCTCCTCTTCCTTGGAGGAAGTGTAATCGTCCCAGGAGAACGAGTCGTCCTCGCTCTCCGATTCCAGTTCCCCATCAGCGAAGAACTGGAGGTCTTCATCTCCGCTGGTCAAGGGCTTGTCGTCCTCGGACCAGACGGAGGAGGCGTGGTCCTCCTGGTCCCACTCCTCTGGGGCACGCTCGTTGTGCACCGCCATCTGAGCCGCCATCGGATCCCACTCTGGCGTGGGTGCGCGGGAGGAGGAGGAGGAGGAGGAGAAGGACTGGGAGGAGAGATCCGACGAGGCGGAGGAGGAAGAGGAGGAAGACATTGCTCTGAGATTGGGGTTTCTTGGTGCCGATAGCCAGTACGGAGCAAGAGGATGAAGAGGCGAACTGCTCGGCGCAGTTAAATAAAGGGGATATAGTGGAGATTTAATGCTGTGGTGATTTCCGAGGAAGTGGTGCCAAAACTGTCGAATCGTGCAGAGAAGTTGAGAAGGCAAGGCATCATGATGTAAGATACTGCGATGGTTCTGCTCTGCTACGACATGACCCTTCGAAGGAAAAACAGAGTGGTTTTGAAATTATCATTACCAAAACCAGGGGGGCATGTGTTATCCCCAGATTTTAGCCAAATCAGGAGATGGGCCGTAATTGAGATGGGTTTGAAGAAGATACACATGGAGAATATCTGAAGCGGCCGTGCACGAGAGTTTGGGCTAAATTGCCCGTGTATCTATATATTATTAGATCGTATTTAGAATTAAAAGATAGAGTTTGGCTCGTACACGGTCAGGTGTACTTCCAAATTAGAAAGTCCCTTGGACTATAAATATGTACCTAGGGTTATTGAGAAAGGAGGACAATCACGTTCACAACAAACACAAACCAGGCGCATCACCACCCCTTATTTCGAGGGTTTCTTCCGGGTAAGCATCATGCTGCCTAGATCGCATCTTGCGATCTAGGCAAGCATACGTTTATTCATTACCTTGTGTTACTCGTGTTTGAAGCGTTGTTGATGGCGAGTAGCACTATTTATCGTAGATGTTTTGGGGCTTGCATTGATGCTTTTCTTATGCATATTTGCTTAGCAATGCCGTCCCTCGATATCTAGCTGTCCTTACACCTATTTAGGTGTAAGGGCAGCACCTTGCTTGTTCGTTACTTAGTAGATCCGATCTGTTATAGTTGCTCCTTGTTTAAAGGATTAGTTTAATATCTGCATGATTAGGCCTTATGCTGGGGTTGGATGATCCGGTAGTGCGTTAGGTGTTGTTTTACCGTTCCTACAAGGGATGTTCCGGGAATTGACTTAATGTTGGTTTTTAGGCCTCTTTTAGGAATAGTTTCCATCATCTTTCGTATCTGCTAGGCCCAGCTACGCGTAGGATGTTCCGATTATGCGGTGAAAACCCTAAACTGTCATAGATTGGTTTAGCTTTGTTTTGATCAAGCAGGATCCCCATGTCATCGTTAATCCAACGTGAACCATGGGGTGATCGGCTCTTTGAGCCGATCCACAGGGCAACCTGAGAGCCGATCGGGCTCGTATTTAATGTTTACGTGTCTACCATGCAGGAGACTAATCGAAGAAATCCAACACCTTCCTGATCAGGTATAGGTCAGGTGGCACGCCCTTGCAACCGCCAGGACGTGTGCTGGGATTTTGCGGGACGACGCGAGGCACCAGGGCCCACTTAGCAGTCTTGGGAGTCTCCCGGCTCTTCGTGTTGCTTAACCACTGCTCGCCGGTGAGTTTTGGCGGGCAACACACATGTACTTTAGTTTAGTTTTATTATTTTATATTTTTTTAGATGACACTCCTCCCAACCTTTTTCTTTCACAAGCCATGGCTAACCGAATCCTCGGGTGCCTTCCAACAATCACATACCATGGAGGAGTGTCTATTTGCAAAATTAAGTTGCTTACTGATGAATCAGAGCAAAACATGTGAAGAGAATTATTAATGCAAGTTAATTAATTGGGGCTGGGAACCCCGTTGCCAGCTCTTTTTGCAAAATTATTGGACAAGCGGATGAGCCACTAGTCCATTGATGAAAGTCTGTCCGAAGTAAATGACAAGATCGAAAGATAAAACACCACATACTTCCTCATGAGCTATAAAACATTGACACAAATAAGAGATAATAGCTTTTGAATTGTTTAAAGGTAGCACATGAAGTATTTGCTTGGAATGGCAGAGAAATACCATGTAGTAGGTAGGTATGGTGGACACAAATGGCATGGATTTTGGCTCAAGGTTTTGGATGCACGAGAAGAATCCCTCTCAATACAAGGCTAGGCTAGCAAGGTTGTTTGAAGCAAACACAAGTATAAAACGGTGCAGCAAGACTCACATATGAACATATTGTAAGCATTATAAGACTTTACATCGTCTCCTTGTTGTTCAAACACCTCAACCAGAAAATATCTAGACTTAGAGAGACCAATCATGCAAACCAAATTCTAACCAGCTCTATGTAGTTCTTCATTAATAGGTGCAAAGTACATGATGCAAGAGCTTAAACATGATCTATATGAGCACAACAATTGCCAAGTATCAAATTATTCAAGACAATACACCAATTACCACATGAAGCATTTCCTGTTTCCAACCATATAGCAATGAACGAAGCAGTTTCAACCTTCGCCATGAACACTAAAAGTAAAGCCAAGAACACATGTGTTCATATGAACGAGCGGAGCGTGTCTCTCTCCCACACAAGCATGAATTTATTCAAACAAAAACAAAAACAAACAGACGCTCCAAGTAAAGTACATAAGATGTGACCGAATAAAAATATAGTTTCAAGAGAAGAAACCTGATAAATTGTTGATGAAGAAGGGGATGCCTTGGGCATCCCCAAGCTTAGATGCTTGAGTCTTCTTGAAATATGCAGGGATGAACCACGGGGGCATCCCCAAGCTTAGACTTTTCACTCTTCTTGATCATAGTATATCATCCTCCTCTCTTGACCCTTGAAAACTTCCTCCACACCAAACTCAAAACAAACTCATTAGAGGGTTAGTGCATAATCAAAATTTCACATGTTCGGAGGTGACACAATCATTCTTAACACTTCGGACATTGCCCAAAGCTACTGGAAGTCAATGGAACAAAGAAATCCATCCAACACAGCAAAAGAGGCAATGCGAAATAAAAGGCAGAATCTGTCAAAACAGAACAGTCCGTAAAGACGAATTTTTTAGAGACACTGGACTTGCTCAGATGAAAATGCTCAAATTTAATGAAAGTTGCGTACATATCTGAGGATCACGCACGTAAATTGGCAGATTTTTCTGAGTTACCTACGAGAGAACCCTGCCCAAATTCGTGACGTAGGCAATCTGTTTCTGCGCAGTAATCCAAATCTATTATCAACCCTACTATCAAAGACTTTACTTGGCACAACAATGCAATAAAATAAAGATAAGGAGAGGTTTCTACAGTAGTAACAACTTCCAAGACTCAAATATAAAACAAAAATTGTTGTAGTAAAATAAACACATGGGTTATCTCCCAAGAAGTGCTTTCTTTATAGCCATTAAGATGGGCTCAGTAATTTCAATGATGCACTCCCAAGAAATAAGAGTTGAAGCAAAAGAGAGCATCAAGAAGCAAGTAAGAAACAATTTTAAGTCTAACCCACTTCCTATAAAAAGGAATTTTGTACACAAATAAATTCATGAGGAGCAAAGTGACAAGCATAGGAAGATAAAACACGAGTAGCTTCAAGATTCTCAACACAAAGAGGGGAAACTTAATATTATTAAGATGCATATAACCATGTTTCCCTCTATCATAATAACTTTCAGTGGCATCATGAACAAACTCAACAATATAACTATCAAATGAAACATTCTTATCATGAGCTATATGCATAAAATTATTACTCTCCACATAAGCATAATCAATTTTATTAGTTGTAGTGGGAGCAAATTCAACAAAGTAGCTATCATTATTATTCTCATCAAGTGTAGGAGGCATAGTATAATCATAATAAAATTTACTCTCCATAGTAGGTGGCACCAAAAGACCACTATCATTATAATCATCATAAATAGGAGGCAAAGTATCATCAAAGAAAATTTTCTCCTCAATGCTTGGGGGACTAAAAATGTCATGCTCATCAAAACCAGCTTCCCCAAGCTTAGAATTTTCCATATCATTAGCAACAATGGTGTTCAAAGCGTTCATACTAATATCATTGCTACTAGCATGCAAATAAGATTCCATAGGTTTTTTAATTTTCGCAGCAAACAATCCATGTCTTAACTCAGGAAATAGAATAAGAAGCTCATTGTTATTTTCCATTATGCCTTACTAGTGTAAAACAAGAAACGAAAAGATGCAATTGCAGGATCTAAAGGAAATAGCTTCGAGCACTCACACACCGGCAACAGTGCTAGGAAATAGCTTAGTAGTCGGAGGATGTGAATACCTTTTACCTTACCTCCCCGGCAACGGCGCCAGAAAAGTGCTTGATGTCTACGCACGCTTCTATTCCTGTAGACAGTGTTGGGCCTCCAAGAGCAGAGGTTTGTAGAACATCATCAAGTTTCCCTTAAGTGGATCACCAAAGGTTTATCGAACTCAGGGAGGAAGAGGTCAAAGATATCCCTCTCAAGCAACCCTGCAATCACGATACAAGAAGTCTCTTGTGTCCCCAACACACCTAATACACTTGTCGGATGTATAGGTGCACTAGTTCGGCGAAGAGATAGTGAAATACAAGTAGTATGGATGTATATGAGTGGTAATAGCAATCTGAATAAAATATGGCAGCGAGTAAACATGCAACGAACGATAAATAAACGGAGATTCGATGCTTAGAAACAAGGCCTAGGGATCATACTTTCACTAGTGGACACTCTCAACATTGATCACATAATAAAACCACTCTACACTCTCTTGTTGGATGATGAACACCATTAATTGCGTAGGGCTACAAGAGCACCTCAATGCCGGAGTTAACAAGCTCCACAACATTCGATGTTCATATTTAAATAACCTTAGAGTGCATAATAGATCATTGAAATTATACCGAGTACTAACATAGCATGCACACCGTCACCGACAGACTATGAAAGGAGGAATAGATCACATCAATACTATCATAGTAATAGTTAACTCCATAATCTACAAGAGATCACAATCATAACCTACGCCAAGTACTACATGATGCACACACTGTCACCATTACATCATGAAGGAGGAATAGAGTACTTTAATAAAATCACCAGAGTAGCACATAGATGAATAGTGATACAAAGCTCATATGAATCTCAATCATGTAAGGCAGCTCATGAGATCATTGTATTGAAGTACATAGGAGAGAGATTAACCATATAGCTACCGGTACAACCCTTAGCCTCGATGGAGAACTACTCCCTCCTCATGGGAGACAGCAGCGGTGATGAAGATGGCGGTGGTGTCGATGGAGATGCCTTCCGGGGGCACTTCCCCGTCCCGGCGGCGTGCCGGAACAGAGACTCCTGTCCCCCAGATCTTGGCTTCGCGATGGCGGCGGCTCTGGACGGTTTCTCGTACCGTGGCTTTTCCGTATCGAAGATTTAGGTCAGAGAGCTTTAAATAGGCGAAGAGGCGGAGTCGGAAAGGCCACGGGGCCTCCTCACACTAGGGGGGCGCCCCCCCCCTTGGGCCGCGCCGCCCACACGTGTGGGCCCCCCAGGGCTCCCCTCTGGTGCCTCTCCGGTGTTCTGGAAGCTTCGTGCAATTATAAGATGCTGGGCGTTGATTTCGTCCAATTCTGAGAATATTTCCTTACTAGGATTTCTGAAACCAAAAACAGCAGAAAACAGGAACTGGCACTTCGGCATCTCGTTAATAGGTTTGTTCCGGAAAACGCATAAAAACATCATAAAGTATGAATAAAACATGTAGGTAATGTCATAAAACAAGCATGGAACATAAGAAATTATAGATACGTTTGAGACGTATCAGGATGCCTCAGTAAATCAGGGTCGGGCGTGAGAATCTCTTTGTGCCATCTTGTTTCCGGAGATGTTTGTTCTGAAGCAAACAACCTCTGCAATCTTTGTACAAGTGGAAAGTATCTTAGAACCTTCCAACGAATCTTTTCTTACCACCAGCTCCATCATGTTTCCATCTTGATTCCTTACATACTGGACATTCATCGAGGTCATTATACTCCATCCAAAACAGTGCACAGTTATTTTTGCAAAAATCAATCTTCTCATATCCAAGTCCCAGTACCTTGATGTACTGCTTCACCTCATAAAAGGATTTTCGCAGTTCAGCCCCAGGGAGTGCATCGCTGTATGTCTTCGCAACTGCATTGAAGGCTTTATTGGTAATCCCCTGGTATGACTTGTCATGAAGTAATTTCACAATTAATTCGAATCTTGACACAACAGAACCAGGGGCCACTAAGCGCTTAGCATCTTCTATCAGGTCATGGAAAAGAGGCTTTTTGTGATAACCATGGGGTTGTTGGCTTGCATATGGATACAGATCCCGTAACAAATTAGCAGTAGCCTCATCCTGGACGAGATCTTCAGGCTGATAACCATCAGAATAAAGAGGATCAATAATCTCGGGCTGATCATAGTGTTCACCATGGTTAATCCACCTGATATATGTCTGGTCCATCCCATAAACGAATAAATGATCTGAGACTACATGTTGAGGCTTGGACCCAATATTCAAACATACGCGGCATGGACAAATCACTTCCTTTGTTGTGTCGCCGTCAGTAAAATCACTAACTTGCTTCATGAAGTCTTCAATACCACTCAAATATGTTGGTGTGTTTAATGAGTGAAATAATATCCAAGTTCTGTCCATCTGTTGAGGGAATAGATGGTCAAAGAAGCGATAAGCTATTTCAACAAACAGGTCACCTACGAATGTAAGCAAACATACCTGAGCAAATAGGTCGAATATAAAACTATAAATGCTACATTATTTGAGCCGATTTCAGCAAACGAACTGAGTGCAAAACTACGCCTACCTAGCGAACAAATTTTTTTTAGGGTGACCACTGGGTTTCCCCACTTTGTATTTTTTTTTCTTTTTATTAATAAAAAGAGGGAAATATGTACTATAGAAAAGTTGCTGTAGAGCAACAACTAAAAGGATCATAGATCACAAACAGCAAAATATATATATAATGTTCTAACCATGATATGATTTCCTCTTTGCCTTAATGAACAAGGAGAGCAATTTCATCCTTGAATCTCTTGTGCCATCTATAAAGCTTGGGGGGGCGAACAGATATATCGAAAGCAATACAATACCAACACATTCTTTCTTCTTTTTTGCCGTAATTCTGCCGATCTATTAGTAGTGCAAAGAAGTCAAAAGTAATAAGATTACAAACAGGTCCATAGACCACCAGGGCCGTACCTGAGAATACGGAGGGCCCGAGCAAAACAAGAAATAGAGGACCTCAACATGATCATTGGCAACTAAAATGATTTTATATATACTACTCACTCCATTTCAATAAACAATGCACCCTTGTTTTTCGTATTTTATCTTCGAAAAAATATTAATCTATATCTCTCTATTTAAAAATGATGTTTCAATTTTATGTAGATATACATGTATTTAGATGAGTTTAGTTTGCAGATTCATGCAAGTTTTGATGAAGTTGAAACATATTTTTCAGGACGAAGTATATAAAAAATATTGATATAAAACTGGTATCATTAGAAAGTATTTTCCATCACGATTCTAACAATGCTGCTTATGTATTATATGATCGTGATATTGTTGTCCTATTTATTTGGTCAAGGTTCTGTTATCACCAGATTTTGGCCAAATCAGGAGATGGGCCGTAATTGAGATGGGCTTGAAGGATATACGCGTGGAGGATCTCTGAAGCGGCCTTGCACGAGAGTTTGGGCTAGATTGCCCGTGCATCTGTAAATTATAATAGATCGCATCTTAGTTTAGAAGTTAGAGTTTAACCCGTGCACGGTAGGTGCACGCCTGAATTAGAAAGTCTTCTGGACTATAAATATGTATCTAGGGTTATCGAGAAAAGGAGGACCATCACGTTCACAACAAACACAAACTAGGCGCATCGCCACCCCTTATTTCGAGGGTTTCTTCCGGGTAAGCATCATGCTGCCTAGATCGCATCTTGCGATCTAGGCAGTACACGTTTATTCGATTACCTTGTGTTACTCGTGCTGAAGCGTTGTTGATGGCGAGTAGCACTATTTATCGTAGATGTTCAGGGGCTTGCATTGAGGCTTTTCTTATGCTTATTTGCTTAGCAATGCCGTCCCTTGATATCTAGCTGCCCTTATACCTATCTAGGTGTAAGGGCAGCACCTTGCTTGTTCGTTACTTAGTACATCCGATCTATTATAGTTGCTCCTCGTTCTTCAAGGATTAGTTTAATATCCGCATGATTAGGCCTTATGCTCGGGGTTGGACGATCCGGTAGTGCGTTAGGTGTTGTTTACCGTTCCTATAAGGGATGTTCCGGGAATTGACTTAATGTTGGTTTTTAGGCATCTTCTAGGGATAGTTTCCATCATCTTTCGTATCTCGCTAGGCCCAACTACGCGTAGGATGTTCCGGTTATGCGGTGAAAACCCTAAACTCGTCGTAGATTGGTTTAGCTTGGTTTTGATCAAGCAGGAGCCCCATGTCATTGTAAATCCAACGTGAACCATGGGGCGATCGGCTCTTTGAGCCGATCCGCAGGGCAACCTGAGAGCCGATAGGGCTCGTATTTAATGTTTACGTGTCTACCATGCAGGAGACTAATCGAAGCAATCCAACACCTTCCTGATCAGGTCGAGGTCAGGTGGCACGCCCTTGCAACCGCCAGGACGTGTGCTAGAAACTTGCGGGACGACGCGAGACGCCAGGGTCCACTAAGCTGCCGTGGGAGTCTCCCGGCTCTTCGTGTTGCTTAACCACTGCTCGCCGGTGAGTTTTGGCAGGCAACACATTCTGGCACGCCCGGTGGGACACTTTCTGCAACAACCACGTCAACATCGGCAGCCAAGATGGCGGACGAACCGATCAAGTACGAGGATCTGCCTGCAGAGCATCAGAAGAAATACGATGAGCTGAAGGCCATCTGTGAAGCCGAACTCATCGGCTCCTTTGAGAAGACCCGTTCGCACGGCATCAGGTTCAAAGGATTCACACCCCAAGGCGTGCTCGAGGGGTTGGATCTGTCTCTCCCTTCGGAGGAACGTACCAGAGCGCTGCGTCAGGAAATCAACTACGTTGTGGCTCATTCGCTACATCGGCATTCTGAGAGTCTGGTGAATACTTTGGAGCGCATTGCGCTTCATGTGGTGCAAGAAATCATGAAGCATCAATACTCCCCCTCAGGACCTGCTCTAGGAACTCACCAGGGAGAGGTGCAACTCCACACTAGGCCACCAATGCCGTTCGCAATGGCAGCTCCACAGCAACAAGGTTCACCGGCATACATTGTCTACAAGGTTGGAGGTGATCCTGGCGACTACCAATTCTTATATGAGCCGCCTAAGGAGATCCCACATGGATACGTGTGCACATACGTGCCGGACTGCAACAACTGGACGCAAGCGATCCAAACTCCGACAGGAGGGATTGCCGGAGCAGGAGCGATTGTTACGGCAGGAGGGATTGCTGGAGCAGCAGGAGGTTCTGGAGCAGACGCTGAGAAACAGGCGTGGCTAACTAAATATGCCACTGCCACAAATCCAAACGGCTCAACCTCTGCAGCTCCTACTGTGGATCAGATCAGCGCAATCCTGAGAGATCAGTTCGGGATCCTGCCTAAGAAGAAAACAATCGGCTATTCCAAGCCATATCCCAATGAGTACGACCTGATCCCGCTGCCACCTAAGTATCGGCTCCCTGACTTCACAAAATTTGGTGGATCAGAAGGATCTAGCTCCATCGAGCACGTGAGCCGATACTTGGCTCAGCTGGGCATGGTTTCAGCATCAGACCAGCTACGTGTGAGGTTCTTCGCCCAATCTCTCACGGGTCCAGCCTTTGGGTGGTACACCTCGCTACCTCCAGATTCAGTTCGGACTTGGAAGCAGCTGGAAGAGCAGTTTCACATACAATATCATTCAGAAGCTACTGAAGCTGGCATTGCCGAGCTGACACAGGTTCGACAAAGGCGAGGAGAGACGGTGTCTGAATACATTCAACGTTTCAGAACTGTCAAGAACCGATGCTATTCGGTTCATTTATCTGAGAAAGAAGCAGTCGACCTGGCCGTGGCAGGCCTTGCAGCGCCACTCAAGGATCTGACGTTCCAAGTGGAGTACAATTCGTTGGCGCACATGGTCCAGAGACTAACTTCGTATGAACATCGCCACCCAGAACTGTACCAAGACAAGTTCAAGCGCACGATAGGCCTGGTCGATGCTGAAGAGGATGAAGACCTTGCGGAAGATCAGGAAGTCGCCGTGGCTGAATGGACTCGGACGGTAGTACCCGTGTCCTGCAAATGGGTGAAGCAATCAGGGCCTCCAAAAGGGTTTGACTTCGATTTAAGCAAAACGGAGCAGATTTTTGATTTGCTGCTGAAGGAGAAACAGTTGAAGTTACCCGAAGGTCACAAGATGCCTACGTCACAAGAGATGAACGGTAGACCATACTGCAAATGGCATCACACGTTCACCCATGCCACCAGCGACTGCAAGGTATTGTGCGCACATATTCAAATGGCGATAGAATCAGGCCGATTAACTTTCGGACAATTTGCCATGAAGGTTGACACACGACCGTTTCCCGGCGTCAACATGGTGGACCTCAGTCACTCCATAAGGTGCGAGCCAGGGTTCTCTTTTGACGTCAACATGGCAGGGTTTGCGAGCCACCATGGCAAAGATAAAGCAGAGAGCAGCCACTCCCGTGGCAAGGATAAAGAGGAGGCCGATCCACGCGACCGGCCCCAATATGATGATAGACGGTACCTAACTGAGGAGGAAGTGAGAAGCGTTCGGTATCAACGTCCACTTTCCGCGCATCTCCTTAACAAATACGAGCAGCAGTATGACCGACGTCGGCGCTACGACGTAGATGACGAGAGATATAATCGGTCTGATGCAGATGACAGGAGGTATCGTCGGCATGATAGAGACAACGACAGGTACGAGCGTCACGCTAGAGGGAGGTCAAGAGAGCAAGAAGACGTGGATAGGCATTGGGACTGTCCTTTCTTTAAACACTGCTGGGACTCAGGAATGAGCCGATTGCCAACAATCGAAAACTGCCCAGAATGCAGACAGCAAAGGAAGGGAACAAATGAGGTTTCAGTGTTCAAACGTCTAGGGCCTCTCCCACCTCAGAACAAACGAGCTGAGTCGTCTCAAGAGGAAGACTTTGAGGAGTCAGATGAAGAAGAAGATAGGTATCACCGGCCAAGGTGGTGCCCTGATGGACTCAGCCATTCTCAGAAGCGTAGGGTGCAGCGGCTACGAAACCTGGAGGAAGCCGAGGCACAGTACATGTACACGTTGAGAAAAGCACGGCCCGATCTGGCCGTGAAAATTCAGCAAACATTGGAGACGGAGGCACGCCCAACGAAGAAAGTGTGGCGCCCCAAACAGACAAAAGCCGATGCAGCGGCATCGGCTGATACAAACATGGTGTTCATACTCCCGTCAGAGTTTTGCGCTCCAAACGACGAGGAGGTATCGGTGGCTCAATTCGACTGCGGTCCACGGCCAGTTATCTTTGAGAAGCCACGAGAGAGGAGCTACAGGCATTTGAAAGCCTTATACCTGAGAGGTTATATCAATGGGCAGCCTGTCAGCAAGATGTTGGTTGACACGGGAGCGGCAGTCAACATAATGTCGTATTCCATGCTACGACGTTTTGGGACACTCCAATGACGATCTGATCAAGACCAACGTCACATTAAGCGATTTCAACGGCCAAGCATCAGAAGCAAAAGGTGTTCTGAATGTAGATCTGACTGTAGGCCGAAAAACCATACCTACCACGTTCTTTATCGTCGACAGCAAAAGCAATTACGCTGTCCTGCTAGGAAGGGATTGGATTCATGCTAACTGTTGCATTCCATCCACAATGCACCAATGCATTATACAGTGGGATGGAGATGAAGTGGAGGTCGTTCAGGCAGACGATTCAATCGAGATATCACTAGCTGCCATGAATATTTGGGAGGCAGACGACCAAGAGCCGCTCTCTGGAATCAGTTTGGACGGCTGTGAGCGCATCGAAGCTTCGAAAAACGGGGTGAGGCTGGTCTTATCCACCGGCCTGACAGAGTAGCAAGGTCCAAGACGATGGACGTACGTGGCGAGGCCGATCCCAGCGATCGGCCCCAAAAAATGGAAAGCAAAAATCTTATGTTAAGCATGTCACGTTGAAGTGGTAAACCCTCATCAAGCATTGCAATGAAAAAGGAGGCCGATTCTAGCAACCGGCCAAAATTATCCTCGACATACGTTTTGCCTGGGTTCGGCATTGATCTAACAGAGGATGCCTGAAGAGCCGATACCTTCAATTACTTGAAAGAATCGGCTCGGGGGGCACTCAAATGGATAAGACACGAGGATATGAAGTTTGAAGTGGCTGTCAAATGCCCAGCAGCTCAAGATATATTCTTTGATGATGATGGACATTGAAGTATGGGGGCTGATGCATAAATAAATCGGCCGTAGAAAATACAAATTTTTTAAGCACAGCCGATGCACAGACATCGACTTTAGAATAAAAAGCCGATGCGCAGCCATCGACTTAAGAGATACAAACTCAATGGAGCAGTTATTGAGTTGCATGGAGAGGCTCTACTGGATGGACGCTTCAATGGAATTGTTTGATGACTCAGATCCTCTCTTCAAGGATCACAAGCTGCTGACACTTGTCTGCAATATCGGCTGGGGCAAGTTTGAGGGATCATAGCCCTGACCATCAACAAGAGCAGCATAAGCATGCAGATCAGGTTAAGGATGAGCCCAACAAAGAGAGCATATCTCCTCTAGGACCAGGGGAACAGCCGATGACGAAGCAATCGGCTGTGGAATTTTTGCCTGGGGCTTGGCTAAGGTGTCGACTTGGTCGATGTCACTTTCAAAGGTTGTTACGTCCAGAGTTGTGGAGAGCATCAGAACTTCATCAACATCCTCACTGGAAGTTGCATCAATCTGCCCAAAAAAGATAGAGCTGAAGAGGCAGCAGTTTCAGGGGCTGGCCTTATCTTAAAAGCCGATGGTGACACATTTGGCTGGCTCACTGCTGTTCTCGTCCTTATTGAGGCTCGGGGGGCAGCTCGCCCTGAAGGTTCTTTGCTCTGGGGAGCCGATTTTGTTGGAATCGGCTGGCTCTGCATTACAACTTGGAAGCCGATGGTGGAACATTTGGCTGGCTCACTGCTGTTCTCGCCCTGACTGAGGCTCGGGGGGCAGCTTGCCCTGAAGATTCTTTGCTCTAGGGAGCCGATTTTGTTGGAATCGGCTGGCTCTGCATCACAACTTTTTTAAAAGGTGGTGAGTTCTTGCAGGAGAGAACCACAGGAGCTGGTGGGAGAAATGTGAAGAGGGAGCCATCATCATTGATAGGCTCTGGGCCATCTTGTTGCTGCAAGAAAACAGAGCAGGATTATAAACATCGCTGTGGACTATCACAAGGAAACTTGTGGGCAAGTAGAGCCTGTTCTGCAGAAGTGTCAATTTCAGCATCAAGTTGCCTCAGCAACGGTCCTAGAGCTCTCCTAAAGGCACCTGCCCGAGACCAAATTGTTGGCCTACTACGATCGGCTGGTAAGATTCATAATCAGGTTTTATGATCCTGTTTGAGGTGTTCATGTCCACTGTGAGGAAGCAGGGACGGATCGTGATGGAATATAAATGCCGAGTGCTATCGTCATCGGTAAAATTGGCTAACCTGAAGGAGGCTGGATTTTCAAAATTCCCAGACTCTTGATAAGAAAAGAAGAGGGGATCATCTGGGCTGGACCCGTTCGTTTGGGAATTTGGGATCTGAATTTGAGCAAGGGTTGCAGTTACCGTTTGAGGGGATGACTGAATTGGCCTGTCTCGCAGTTTATTGTGAAGGACTGATGCGTTGCCATCGGCTCATTGAGCATTGACCGAGTTGACAATCGGCTAAATTAGCATGGAGGAAATCGGCAATATCAAGATAAAGGAAATTTTTCATTGATAGCAAGATTTCTTACATAAAGAGATAATTGCTCTCAAAAGGAAGTACTAGGGGATACATTGCCCCATCTACTACTACTGATCCTATGCTAAGGATCCTATCTACGGGCCGTCGCTGCCCTCGTCGTCGTCGTCGCCGCCGCTATCGGCGCTACTTCCGGCCGGCTCGTCGTCGCTGCTGTAGCGGCCGCCGGCAGGACCCTCGTTGTCCTTGTCCTCCTCGTCAGCGTCGTCGTCGCTGTCGAAGTCGCTGAGGTTCCCCGGCCAGGGGCAGAAGCGCTTGGCCGGCGGCTCATCGGAGGAGCTGTCCTCCTCCTCCTCCTCCTCCTCCTCCTCCTCCTCCTCCTCCTCCTTCGCCTCCTCGGAGGAGGTGAAGTCATCCCAGGAGAAGCGATCGTCATCGCTCTCCTCCTCCGATTCCCCGTCGGCAAGGAAGCGGAGGTCGCTCTCCCCGTCCGTTGAGGACTTGTCGTCCTCGGACCAGATGGAGAAGTCATGGCTGGACTCCTCCCCGGCTTCTATGGCGCGGCGGATGTTGGCCGCGTGGGCCTCCTGTGGGTCCCATTCTGGCGTCGGCTCGCGGGAAGGGGAGGACTGGACGGAGAGACCCGATGAAGCAGAGGAGGAAGACATGGTGGCAGAGGAGGGCTTTTGGAGTACTGATGCGAAGGGGGAGAAGAGGTGAACTGTTCGATGCGGTTAAATAAAAGGATATAGAGTGGAGATTTAATGCTCGAGTAGTTTTCGAGGATGTGGTGCCAAAACTGTCAAATCGTGCAGAGAAGTTGAGAAGACAAGGCGTCATGATGAAGAATATTGCAACGGTTCTGCTCTGCCACGACATGACCCTTCGAAGGAAAAGCGAGTGGTTTTGAAATTATCATTACCAAAACCAGGGGGCATGTGTTATCACCGGATTTTGGCCAAATCAGGAGATGGGCCGTAATTGAGATGGGCTTGAAGGATATACGCGTGGAGGATCTCTGAAGCGGCCTTGCACGAGAGTTTGGGCTAGATTGCCCGTGTATCTGTAAATTATAATAGATCGCATCTTAGTTTAGAAGTTAGAGTTTAACCCGTGCACGGTAGGTGCACGCCTGAATTAGAAAGTCTGCTGGACTATAAATATGTATCTAGGGTTATCGAGAAAAGGAGGACAATCACGTTCACAACAAACACAAACTAGGCGCATCGCCACCCCTTATTTCGAGGGTTTCTTCCGGGTAAGCATCATGCTGCCTAGATCGCATCTTGCGATCTAGGCAGTACACGTTTATTCGATTACCTTGTGTTACTCGTGCTGAAGCGTTGTTGATGGCGAGTAGCACTATTTATCGTAGATGTTCAGGGGCTTGCATTGAGGCTTTTCTTATGCTTATTTGCTTAGCAATGCCGTCCCTTGATATCTAGCTGCCCTTATACCTATCTAGGTGTAAGGGCAGCACCTTGCTTGTTCGTTACTTAGTAGATCCGATCTCGTTATAGTTGCTCCTTGTTCTTCAAGGATTAGTTTAATATCTGCATGATTAGGCCTTATGCTGGGGTTGGACGATCCGGTAGTGCGTTAGGTGTTGTTTACCGTTCCTATAAGGGATGTTCCGGGAATTGACTTAATGTTGGTTTTTAGGCCTCTTCTAGGGATAGTTTCCATCATCTTTCGTATCTGCTAGGCCCAACTACGCGTAGGATGTTCCGGTTATGCGGTGAAAACCCTAAACTGTCGTAGATTGGTTTAGCTTGGTTTTGATCAAGCAGGAGCCCCATGTCATTGTAAATCCAACGTGAACCATGGGGCGATCGGCTCTTTGAGCCGATCCGCAGGGCAACCTGAGAGCCGATAGGGCTCGTATTTAATGTTTACGTGTCTACCATGCAGGAGACTAATCGAAGAAATCCAACACCTTCCTGATCAGGTCGAGGTCAGGTGGCACGCCCTTGCAACCGCCAGGACGTGTGCTAGAAACTTGCGGGACGACGCGAGACGCCAGGGTCCACTAAGCGGCCGTGGGAGTCTCCCGGCTCTTCGTGTTGCTTAACCACTGCTCGCCGGTGAGTTTTGGCAGGCAACAGGTTCACATTGAAATGTGGTAAAATAAATTAAAAGAAGTGCATCGTGTGAAAAAGCAATCTAAGAATTCAAAAGTGCTAATTGTTAGTCGAAACATGACATCTTTCAAAAATGAATCTTCAATTAGTACTTCATAAAAATCATTGAGACAAAAAATTAATATTCATTGGAAGACTAACTGAATTAGCTGCACTCACGATGAAAGAGAAAGAGAATATACGGGTAAGAGCAAGTACAATAAGGTATAGTCTTTTTTTTGTTTGTTTGGGTTGCTCATCAAGCTTATCGCTCGATACAATAAGTTACAGTCAGCGGGAGTGGTGTTTTGGAACATGGGTGCATAGTGGGTGATATCATGGAGTACTATCATAGATATGCTATATTTATTATAGTGGAGTATTGAAAATGGCATAGAAGGGGATATTGAGAATTGAGAGTGGCATAAACACAACTTCAGTTTTTGTAATGGCATCAACACAACTTGTGAATTGAGGAGTGGCATAGAACCAATTAACCGTTGTTTCAATAACAGCCATCAAAAGCCGATCGAACGCACGAGAATGAATCCAAAATTTACCCATTTTTAGTTTCACGAGAAAATTTTAAACTTAAAATTCGTATCGCTCTAGAAGTATTTGAAACAAAAATCCAAGTAAATCTTATATTTTGGGTTATGCATTCTGGGGAGTTTCATCGGATTCGGCCATATTGTTTATCAATAAACCTCATTTTATGTTTTAGAACCAACTTTAAACTTAAAATTCAAACTGTCCGAAAAAAGAACAACATTCCGATAGAATCTTATATATTTCTTCTGCATTCTGGAAAAGATTGGTCGGATTCAAATAAATAGTTTGGGAATAAACATTGTTTTAGTCTAGAAACGACTTATTGTAGAGTGATTTTTGGTTGGATACATTCATGTGCGTTCGATTGGCTTTGGATGGCTGATATTGAACCAAAGTCAACGCTGGACTTCTAACCTGAACGTCACTGGAGCTGCGTCAAAAGTCCAGCCATGACTTTGTCTCAATAACAGCCATCAAAAGCCGATCGAACGCACAGGAATGGATCCAACCAAAAATCACTCAACCGCTGGAATTTTGACCTGAAAGTCACTGAAGCTGTGTCCATACTTGCCCAACAGGTTGCGTATGAATGTAAACCAACATATCTAAGCAAACAGGTCGAATATAAAACTATATAACTAAATGCCACGTTATTTGAGCCGATTTCAGCAAACCAACTGAGGTCTATTTTTTTTAGGCTGGACAGTGGTTTCCTCGCTGTGTATTTATCACTGTAATAAAAAAGAGGGAAAAGGTAACTAGAGAGCAGCAACTAAAAGGATCATAGATCCCAAACAGAAAAATCTAGCTTAAAAAGTTCTACCCATGATGATAAGCCATGATATGAATTCCTCTTTGCCTTACAAACAAGGAGAGCCATTTCATCCTTGAATCTCTTGCGTCTTCTGTAAATGCTTGGGGGCGAACAGATCAATCGAAAGCAATATAATACCAAATTTTTTTTTCTTCTTTTTGGTCGTAAATCCACCGATGTATAAGCAGTGGAAAGAACCCAGAAGTAATAAGATTACAAATAGGTCCATAGAGGACTGGCACCAAGCGACGACTACAGACATTGGGCAATGGTGAGCAGTACAGTGTACAATACAAATGAATTCGAGCAAATAGGTAAGGCGGAAAACAATGTCAAGCAAACACATCGAGAGGAAAACAATATCAACCGATCGATTCGAACGAACTAACGAACTTATAAGGGCTGGGCGACGGCGACTGACTTCGATTGAGGTATAATGAATCGTACTTGCCCAGGCCTGAAGATAGCATGCATACCGTGAGGATCTACCAGCTGACCGCGCCTGCCGGTGCGGCTGGAGAAGAACGGCGCCGCCAGCAGTGGCCGGCTGACGCGGCTGATAGACAGCGTGGGGAAGTTTTGGTGCGCGGCCTGGTTCACCGAGGGTGTGTGAAAGGACACGGATGTCGCCTAGAGGGGGGGGGTGAATAGGAGATTTAAAACTTTTACGAGATGGGCTTAACAAATCCGGAATAAAACTAGCGTTTACTTTGTCAATCCCAAAGCCTATATACTATTGTTCACCTATGTGCACCAACAACTTATTCTAAGCAATGGTTCACCTATGTGCACCAACAACTTATTCTAAGCAATACAAGCAAGTATGTGATAGCAAGATATATATAACTTCAAGCACGATGCCTATCACAAGGTAAAGTGCATAAGTAAAGAGCTCGGGTATAGAGATAACCGAGGCACGCGGGAGACGATGATTTATCCCGGAGTTCACACTCTTGCGAGTGCTAATCTCCGGTGGAGAGGTGCGGTTGCTTAGTGCTCCCGAACGCCACAAGAGGCTCACCTTGAGGTGTGGTTGCTCGATGCACACCAACGCCACAAAGGCCTCACCTCAAGATGTGGTACTCACACCACACACCGAACGCCACGAAGGCGCCTCACCTAAATCTCCGGTGACCCTCGCCACAAAGGCCTAGGTCACGGTTCCACTAAGGGATTTCCTTCGAGGCGGAAACCGGGCCTTACACAAAGCTTGGGGCACACATCCACAACTTAATCGGAGGCTCCCAAGAAATCGCCACAAAGGCCTCCAATCCGTCTAGGGTTCCAAGAACCCAAGAGTAACAACTTTCTTGCTTTCACCTCCACGAATCACCGTGGAGAACTCAAACCGATGCACCAAATGCAATGGCAAGAACACCACAAAGATGTCCAAATCTTCCACTCTCAAATTCCAACAAAGCTACTAAAGCTATTGGGGGAATAAGAGAGGAAGAACAATATAAGAAGAGGAACACAAAATTTCTCTCCAAGATCTAGATCTAGAGATTCCCTCACAAAGAGGGGAATTTGATTGGTGCAAATATAGATCTAGACCACCTCTCTCTTTTCCTCAAATTTGAGCAAGAATCATGGAGGGATTGGGGGAGAGGAGGAGCTCTCAAGATGCAACAATGGTGGAGAGCCAAAGGTTGAAGAAGAAGTGCCAAGCAGAAGAGAGAGATAGAGGAAATAAGGCTTAAATAAGGAGACCCCAAAAACTGCCCGTTGGGGCTGGCCAGTCGACTTGGGGCCGGTAGTACCGGCCAGCAAGGGGCGGTACTACCGCCCGTGAGTGCTGAGCGCGCGGAGGGGGAGCGGTACCTCCGGCCGTGGCTGACCGTTACCTCCGGCCGGGCCGGAGCGGTACCACCGGCCGCGGTACCGGCCGCATGTCCCAATACCCTGGAAACATACTGTGAGGCTTGGCCTATTTCCGGTACCACGGGCGGTACCTCGGGCGGTACTACCGCTCGTGCACGGGCGGTACTACCGCTCGTGCTCGGGCGGTACTACCGCTCAGCCCAAACTCCTCTTTTTGGGCAAACTTAGAAAAAGCATAACTTGAGTATCCGGACTCCGATTTTGATGATCTTGGACTCGTTTCGAAGCTAGTAACAAGCTCTACAAGATCATGCAGGGAACCATCATAGTCCAGCAAAGGAGTATAGAAACAAATGATGAAAGGTTTGACCTATCTAAGAAAGACATACCGGTAAAACCTCCAACCTCGAAAATGCAACAAGTTGCCCAAGCAAAAACCATTCTTGATGAACTAGAGCTTGTCATGAGAATACGCACAAGCTCTAAAACATCACATGGATAAGATCCAAATAACAACCAAGAAAGATGATGCAAGGATGCAAAGGTTTGAGCTCTCTCCGAACGATATGATCGAGTTACTCACTCGAGAGCCCTCTTGATAGTACGGCAACTAAACTATAAACCGGTCTCCAACTACACCATGAGACCGGTGAGAAAGAAACCCTATCAAGAGCAAAACTTAACCTTGCGCATTCCACTTGAGCTTGATGATGACGGTCTTGACCGCAACAAGATGGAACGCCTTTCTTGATTGTGCTTGTTTGACGAAGTCTTGTGGATTGCTCCCCCATAATCCACCATGGGAGAGCTTCTTCTTCAGCGCATCTTCACATATCCACAAGACTCAAGCAAAGGATCTCTTCGAGATGGCTCATCTTGAACTTGCACTACATTATGTTGATGTCTTGAAGTAACTTGAGGGCTCACTTCATCTCCATCTTCAAGACATACTTGACACTTGATATCCTTCATCAATTTCTTCTTATTGCAACCTTGAAGCCAACAAATGGTTCAAGCATTGCCTATGGACAACGCCTACAAATATAACTCAATGCAAACATTAGTCCATAGGGATTGTCATTAATTACCAAAACCACACATGGGGGCTCCATGCACTTTCAATCTCCCCCATTTTGGTAACTGATGACAATCTCTTTGAGAGGGTTTATATAAGGAATTTAAGTAAAAAATAAGTTGAATATATAGAGCAAACTCCCCCATAATATATGCATGTGTGAATGATCTTGACTTTCATTGCATATATTGGCATTCAAAGCCAAGTGGAGTTTCCTCTAAATATTCAACTATGCAAAGGAACAAGATGCAATGCAATAAAGGCACATGCTTAAGCACAAAGCAAAGACATAACCAAATTCCCTTAAACCCTCCAAACTTCTCCCCCATTGGCACCAATTGCCGAAATGGGTGAAAAATTTAGAAGGCCAATATAGTGAGAGTTCCTCCATAGCGTGTGCATTTCTCATAATTTGAGTGGAATCAAATGCACATATCCAATGACGAATATTCGGAAGGAATCACACTATAGATAGGATCAAAGATTGCAAAAAGATAACAAAGTCAAGAAGCTTCAACAAATGAAGCAAGCAACCAAATGAACCACAAGTAAGATACCAAAAGAAAGATAGATATTATTGTAAGATCAAGAAGATTGCTCTAAATAATATGAGGAAGCTCCCCATGGTTTTTGCACAAAACTAGTAAATTTGCATTGGAGTATAAAGTGCACAAACATGGAATCATCACTCCCATAATATCATTTAAAAACAAAAAAAACCAAGTGACACAAACTCTAATGATCACCAAAAGATAGTGCTCAAAATCAAATGAGGAAGCTCCCCAAGGTACATGCATAAATTAAAATGTTGCATTTGAATACATATGCATAACGTGGAATCCTCACTCCCTCATTACAATTTAAAACCCAAACATTTGCAATAGATCATAGATAGAAAAATAAGCTTAACACTTGCAACAAACAAATAGTTGAGCAACAAGTAAGAGGCACCATAATAAAAAGGCTCAACCAAGAGGATATGTGAAAGGCATGATAAAACATATTATAAGACTATTACAAGGATGAGCAAAAAGCATCATCATAGTCTTCAATGAATTATATTGCTTAGCATGACCAATCAACACGCAACAAATAAATAAGATATCAAATGGAGATGTATCATCTCTTATGTGTATAAGTTTCTCTAAGTGGACAAAATCACTAAGATATTTATCCACAAAGAAACATGCACACACAAAATAGACACACAAGACATATAGCATGATATCCAAGACGAAGTCATGCAATATACCAATAAGAATTTTTGCTTAATAGCATGGCCAAATGCTCAATTTTATCTTATTGTACATTCATGAACTTCAACCACAAACATCTAAAATACATCACAAATATCAACAAGGGATAGAAGATAGTTGGAATGCATTTGAGAAAGGCAACAAGTATCACAAACGAGGATACCAAAAGAAATAACTAAATTTGCACTTTCATCTATATTGCACACGTGAGAGCCTTGAGGAATTGATATGCAATAAAATTGCTAGATAGGCATAGTTGGGATGGATGAATCATGAGCATGATTTTAAAATACTTCCCAACAAATGCACTCATCTCAAATTACTCACATTCACAATAAAGAGGTTTCATAAAAACTTTTTCAAGAAGCACAATATTTGCAAATCAAGAGATTCATGCCAAGATGCAACCATAAGGTTGGATACAAGAAAAGTATGCATGTGAAGATACTTGTTACCAAGATAGCATTGGTGTGGATGTAGTAGATATGTGTTCGTTGACCATCCTAGCTTGCCTCAAGTTAATATTGAGTCACCACTTCTTTCCAAGAGTGAGACAAGCATCCAATACATATCCATTGTACCTAACACAAAGGTAAGTACAAAATGGTCCCCAAACTAATTGGGTCAGAAGTAGTTAGACACACTACAACATATAGGACAAACTCCACAATTCTATGTGCATATAGATATGAAATTGAATTTCATGCACATCTTAGCCAAATTAGGATTTGATGGAGTTTACCCTATATATTAGATCAAAGAAAGTAACACATGCCATAAGATATACATATATTAAATATGCATGCACAATACTTTCAAGAACCAAAGGAAGATACAATTTGGAGAAAACACAAAATAAATCAAGAGACAATGGTTGCCCAAATTATATCAAAGAATCAAATCAACAAAAAATTGACTTCAAAGAATTATCTCATTATAAGAAGCTAATTAAACCTAAACACAAAGGAATGAGATAACCAACTCCCAAGAGAGCAAGGTTCCAACAAATAAACCAAACCCTCGAAACTTTTTAAGATGGAACAAAGTACCAAAAAGAAAATTTATGTCTCCCAAAACCAAATTTTTATAATGATCAAGAGATGTTAAGCATTCTAACAAATATATAAGAGCTCCCCCAAGATTAGTGCATTATCTAGGATTTTTCATATGAATACAAAATGCACAAAACTAGGATCATCACGCTACCTATATCTACTAAAATGCTAAGAAAGTTTGAATAGTCAAATTAGATCCATAAGATGCAAGGAAGACACATGGGAGTCAAAGCAAAACAAATTCATGGCAATAAATAAGGAAATTTAAACACAAGAGCCAATGTAGATATGATCAATAAATATCTACCTCATAATTGATTACCAATTGTCCTAGGAAAAGAGGTATTAGGAAATATTTCCCGGTGGTAGTTTGTAAGTATACATAAGATCATATTTACAACGAACAAAGCATATGGTAAAAGATAAGAGTTAACCATCATGCAAAGAAACTTTCTTGATAGCTTCATTTAGTCATACCAACATGCAAGGAAATTAATAGTATTCCTACCAACATGCAAAGCAATTAATAGTATTCATACCAACATGCAAAGCAATTAATAGTATGACTTGAAGCACATGGTTTTCCAAAAATGTATTGAGGGACACGTTGTGAAAAACCATGCCAAGAAAAACTTTCACAGATAAGATCCACAAAGATATTAGCAATGAAGCTCTTTAAGCAAATTGGAGCTTGTTTGAGCAAACATGCCACATAGGAGAGAGATAATTTACGATATCAATTCTATGTGACACAACCTCAAATGTTCACATTTTCTAGGCTTGTAATATGCACAAAGCTTATTACTCCCCCATAATGTGATAAGGAATTTATTTTCACAAGAGGCAAATAAGATCCAACTAGAGATATTAATGGACAATAGAATTTGAATTTCTCATGAATATGACATACCACATAGAGACTAGATAATCTTGCAATATCAATTCTAAGTGATATTCCTCATGTACACACATTGTTAGGATCATGAAATTCCCAAAGGAATATCACTTCCCTAAAATGGGATAGTCCATTAATTGCTCATAAGAGCCATATAAGATACAACAAGATGCAAAGAGGCTCCAACACAAACACAAATACATGGTGTGCAACCCAACATGCATAGACTTGATTTCTCAATAAAAGCAAGTAGGAAGCACAACCTATACAAACACATGTTAGGAACAAAAATAACACATGCAAAGGGGCGAGTAACTTTCAATATAAATGAGTTGAGCACATGTTACCGCAAGGAGGAACATTGAATATATGATAGAAGCAAGATAACCAAGACTTGGATTGAGATAATATAAATGATGAAGATCCCTTAATTCTTCATGGTGGAGCCAAGTCTCCAATGCCCTCCAATAAACACCTATTGATCAAGTTTTGGATTGTTGGTCCCCAACTAAGTTGGGTCCAAAGAGGTTAGTCACAATAGGCTTGGCAACCCAAATGGTTCTTTTCTTGACACCACTTTGAGCACCAACATATTTGGCAAACACATTGCCACCCTTATCCTTACGAAGAGAATAAACATCATCAATGGTGATAGAGTTGGATGAGGTACCAATAGTGCAAAAGGAGGAGATGTGGCCCTTCTCACGGCATATGTAGCAAGTTCTTTTCTTCTCCTTCTTCTCACTAGATTTCTCCACAATGGGAGCATTGGCTTGATTCTTCTTGGGAAGTGGCATTTCTTCAACTTGAGGTTGAATATGAGTTTGAGCTTGAGGCCGCTTCCCTTTTTGCTTCTTCTTCAAAGGGCAAGATCTAACATGATGCCCTTCAATTTTGCACTTGAAGCAAACAATCTTGGCCGGGTCTTTGACTTGTAATTGGCCCTTCTTAGTCTTGTTGTTCTTGGACTTGTTCTTGTTGTTGGAGTTGAATCCAAGTCCACTCTTGTCATTGGGGGATTGTTGCACACTTAACATCTTGTCAAGTTTGCATTTACCTTCATGACCCTTTACCAAGTCGTTCTTCAAAGAAGAGACTTGGGCCTTGAGCTCTTTGATTTCCTCTACATGGTTAGCAACAACACAAGTACTAGAGGAAGTAGAACCTTCATTGTTAGAGCAACAAGGCAAGGAAGATAATTCATCACAAGATTTAGCAATATTATGAGTGGATGAATTACTAGGACTAGCACATGGCAATATAACATTTTGAGTATTAGTGCTAGTACCCACATGAGGCTCACAAGGTGTTTCCTTAGATATTATAGCATAATGAGCTAACTTTAGCCTATCATGAGAGGCTAGAAGATCTTCATAGGAGCTAGAAAGCTTTCCATGATTTTCTTCCAATTTCCCATAATTGCTAGTTAGCAATTTAAGTTGAGCCCTTAGCTCAACATTTTCCTTCAAGATAGATGCTTCACAAGAAGTAGAGTTAGTAGCACAAGCATCATTATTAATAGAAATGGGAGAAGGCAAGTTGTCATGCTCTTTTAGATATGAAGCTTGTAGTTGCTCATATGACTTGGTGAGGATAGAGTGTTCGCTCTCCAAGGCCTTGTGGGCCTTGTCTAGATCATCTAGATCCTTAACAAGTTTATCATGACCAACACCAACTTTGGACTTTTCATTTTTAAGCAATTTTAATTTAGCTTTAGCATGGTCTCTTTCTTTAGTGAGTTTAGCAAATATTTCATTTTGAGACACCTCAAGGGTTTCAAGTTGCTCCTCAAGAGAGGCTACGGTCTCTTGTTCTTCTTCAAGGTCATTCTTTAAAGATGCTACATCATCGGCATACTCTCGTTCAAGAGCACCCTTTTTATCAATGGTGTTCTCATGCATCCAAATAAGTTTTTGGCTCTCAATAGCGGTAGTCAAGATTTCAAAGAAGTGAGAGCTAGCAATTTTATCTTTGTAAAGAACCTTGAATACACTCTCACCTTTATCGTGTAGAGAGACAACCCAATCCTCTTCTTCATATTCATCCTCATCCTTATCACCACGAGAAATATTAGGTTCCATGGTAGGAGGTACCGTGGAACCCTTGCCCATAAGGCATATATGAGGACCGTGAGATAAAGATGAGGAGTTACTTGAGGCTCCTTTCAAGATCTTGTCTTGACCAATAGAATCTTTGGTTTCCTCTACATTGTTAGCCACACAACAACTAGAGGAAATAGAAGCATTTTTATCATGGCCACAAGACAAATCAAGCATATCATCATGAGATTTATTCAAGCAACTTACACATGATATGCAAGGACTATCAACACAAGCATGTAAATCATTTCTAGTGCTAGATGTGTTTAAGTCCAAAGATGAAGCATTGTAATGAGATAGAGATGAAGAATCATCAATAGTAAGCTCAATATCAACATTGCAATTTTCATCACCACTCACCATATCATTACCTTGTGTCTTACCACACTTTGGTGAAGTGGATGAAGATGCGAACTCATCACGGCCGGAAGTGGAAGCAAAACAATCATCCTCAATGATAGTGGACACATCATATTTATCTTGAAGCTTTGTCCATAATTCATGAGCGCTCCCAAAAGGCATGATTGAAGAAGTAACTACATTGCTCACAACAATGGAAAACACATGAGAAGCAAGAGCATCGAGACAAGAGTTTTTCTTCTCCTCATAAGATAATTTTTGGGGATCCTTAGGAGAAGAAAAACCCATGTCAAGAAATCGCTCCATGTTCGGGGAGATACCCCGCAAAATATTAAGCACATAAATTTTCCATAGATCATAATTTGTGCCATCAAATATAAACAAGTTATTGTGATCTAATCCCCTAACCGACATCTTTACTCTCAAGGCGGTGAAGCCTAAGAATGAGAGACCTTGCTCTGATACCAATTGAAAGGACACGGATGTCGCCTAGAGGGGGGTGAATAGGCGATTTAAAACTTTTACGAGATGGGCTTAACAAATGCGGAATAAAACTAGCGTTTACTCTGTCAAGCCCAAAGCCTATATACTATTGTTCACCTATGTGCACCAACAACTTATTCTAAGCAATGGTTCACCTATGTGCACCAACAACTTATGCTAAGCAATACAAGCAAGTATGTGATAGCAAGATATATATAACTTCAAGTACGATGGCTATCACAAGGTAAAGTGCATAAGTAAAGAGCTCGGGTATAGAGATAACCGAGGCACGCGGGAGACGATGATTTATCCCGGAGTTCACACTCTTGCGAGTGCTAATCTCCGGTGGAGAGGTGCGGTTGCTTAGTGCTCCCGAACGCCACAAGAGGCTCACCTTGAGGTGTGGTTGCTCGATGCACACCTACGCCACAAAGGCCTCACCTCAAGATGCGGTACTCACACCACACACCGAACGCCACGAAGGCGCCTCACCTAAATCTCCGGTGACCCTCGCCACAAAGGCCTAGGTCACGGTTCCACTAAGGGATTTCCTTCGAGGCGGAAACCGGGCCTTACACAAAGCTTGGGGCACACATCCACAACTTAATTGGAGGCTCCCAAGAAATCGCCACAAAGGCCTCCAATCCGTCTAGGGTTCCAAGAACCCAAGAGTAACAACTTTCTTGCTTTCACCTCCACGAATCACCGTGGAGAACTCAAACCGATGCACCAAATGCAATGGCAAGAACACCACAAAGATGTCCAAATCCTCCACTCTCAAATTCCAACAAAGCTACTAAAGCTATTGGGGGAATAAGAGAGGAAGAACAATATAAGAAGAGGAACACAAAATTTCTCTCCAAGATCTAGATCTAGAGATTCCCTCACAAAGAGGGGAATTTGATTGGTGCAAATATAGATCTAGACCACCTCTCTCTTTTCCTCAAATTTGAGCAAGAATCATGGAGGGATTGGGGGAGAGGAGGAGCTCTCAAGATGCAACAATGGTGGAGAGCCAAAGGTTGAAGAAGAAGTGGCAAGCAGAAGAGAGAGAGAGAGGAAATAAGGCTTAAATAAGGAGACCCCAAAAACTGCCCGTTGGGGCTGGCCTCGACTTGGGGCCGGTAGTACCGGCCAGCAAGGGGCGGTACTACCGCCCGTGAGTGCTGAGCACGCGGAGGGGGAGCGGTACCTCCGGCCGTGGCTGACCGTTACCTCCGGCCGGGCCGGAGCGGTACCACCGGCCGCGGTACCGGCCGCATGTCCCAATACCCTGGAAACATACTGTGAGGCTTGGCCTATTTCCGGTACCACGGGCGGTACCTCGGGCGGTACTACCGCTCGTGCACGGGCGGTACTACCGCTCGTGCTCGGGCGGTACTACCGCTCAGCCCAAACTCCTCTTTTTGGGCAAACTTAGAAAAAGCATAACTTGAGTATCCGGACTCCGATTTTGATGATCTTGGACTCGTTTCGAAGCTAGTAACAAGCTCTACAAGATCATGCAGGGAACCATCATAGTCCAGCAAAGGAGTATAGAAACAAATGATGAAAGGTTTGACCTATCTAAGAAAGACATACCGGTAAAACCTCCAACCTCGAAAATGCAACAAGTTGCCCAAGCAAAAACCATTCTTGATGAACTAGAGCTTGTCATGAGAATACGCACAAGCTCTAAAACATCACATGGATAAGATCCAAATAACAACCAAGAAAGATGATGCAAGGATGCAAAGGTTTGAGCTCTCTCCGAACGATATGATCGAGTTACTCACTCGAGAGCCCTCTTGATAGTACGGCAACTAAACTATAAACCGGTCTCCAACTACACCATGAGACCGGTGAGAAAGAAACCCTATCAAGAGCAAAACTTAACCTTGCGCATTCCACTTGAGCTTGATGATGACGGTCTTGACCGCAACAAGATGGAACGCCTTTCTTGATTGTGCTTGTTTGACGAAGTCTTGTGGATTGCTCCCCCATAATCCACCATGGGAGAGCTTCTTCTTCAGCGCATCTTCACATATCCATGATCACCATATGGATGGCAAGACTCAAGCAAAGGATCTCTTCGAGATGGCTCATCTTGAACTTGCACTACATTATGTTGATGTCTTGAAGTAACTTGAGGGCTCACTTCATCTCCATCTTCAAGACATACTTGACACTTGATATCCTTCATCAATTTCTTCTTATTGCAACCTTGAAGCCAACAAATGGTTCAAGCATTGCCTATGGACAACGCCTACAAATATAACTCAATGCAAACATTAGTCCATAGGGATTGTCATTAATTACCAAAACCACACATGGGGGCTCCATGCACTTTCAGTGTGTCTAGAGAAGAACAGGGCGCCGAAGGAGGTTTCTAGAGAAGAACAAGGTGGGTTGGGTGCTGGGTTAAAGTCGAGCGTTCAAAATATTTGGCGCGCGTTCAAAAGTTTAGGTGCGCGAGGGAGGTGTCTGCTGGTGAAAATTTCCCCATCCTCTTCTTCTTTTTTTTTCTTTTGAGAGCATAGTACAACGCAGACGCTCACAAACACGCACGTACAAACACCCCTATGAACGCACGCACGCACACCCTACCCCTATGAGCACCTCCGAGGGACTGAGCCGGCATATCTTGAGGTTGACGAAGTCACCACTGGCGCCTCCTCTTCTTTTTTGGGCTAATATATTTATCTACAGTATAATATCTATCTATACCTAATACATCTATCTATAGCTCTATCTATCTACATGTTTTTTAATTTTTTTCTATTCTATACATGAGTTTTTGAATTTGAATTTTTTCACTCTGTCAGCCTTCCGGCCAATGCTCATTTGAAGTAATTGAAGTCGTTGATTTGTAGCTTAAAGGTGCTATCTACCGCTCATCATACAAGGACTCTTCAGATCTAACGGCTGTGAATGCACGGATTCGTCACCCATGCTTCCCCTTGGACTGGCGATGCTTGAAAGCCTGAAACACTGGAACCCTCTAGATACTTCGGGGTACCTCACTGCTCCACATTATTAAACAGGCCTTTTCCGACATGGGAAGTCAAAAGTTGGGGGCTCCATGCAGTACATATGAATGCTCGCTAGCTGCATGGTCTAGAAGCGAGACTAGAGTAAATCATCAATTCATCAAATCAATTGGTGTATAATTTTTTTAGGAGCTAAGACGCCGGCATGAACCATTTTCAAGCGTTTAAATTCCTCCTACCTGAAATGATTCTTTAGATTGACATCAACAAGAGAACTCTTTTAGAAAGAGTGAGAGAAAGGGAGATATGATTGCATACACTATTCTTAGAAGGGAAATCATGTACTTGTTCATGGAGAGATACAAGTATATCGACTATCTACACTACAATTTTGAAATAAAAGAAACAAAATTGCAAATGTCTATTCTAACTAAATATGTTGATATTTCTAAATAGTACCAAAGCAATACTTATTCTAAGCTGGGCACCCAACTTCTGAAATGCGCGAGTATTCGTAGGTCGATTTTTTACGTTATTATAATTATTACTAGGCATCACATGTGTTTGCCCGTCCAGTGAAACTCTTTCATTTCATTTTTCTTTTCCGCAAGGTCGGGAGTTGGAGGAAGAGGGATCACACGGGAGGAGACGAAGGGAGCGCAGTCACGGGGCCCCACTTATTTATGGTGCCTATATTTTTTCGGGTGATGCTGACTGTTGTGCAGGGTTGTCAGTGCGCAGGGGGTGCGAGCGAGCGAGGCCGAGAATGAGAGAGATGGTTTTTTTTAGAGGGACAACCGAACGATCCTGAAGGACCCAGATTTCCAATACGCATCAGAGCACAGTTTACAGCAGGACACAAAATAAACAGGAAATTACGTCTAAATCCCTAAGATTTACATGGTAGACCCCAGGCTGAAAGCAAGAAATGCGATCGGGTCCTTAACAGCCACCGTCCGGATTGATCCTCGTCGCAGCCGGGCACGAACAACTTGGCGCGACCAAATCGCCATGGCTACGAGCTCGCACACCATGGCCTCCGAGCTGAGCTAGAAACTCCCTGCCAAAACCGGCAGCCAACGGAGGTGGATAATTGGAGAGATGGAGAGAGAGAGAGAGTCTTGATTCCTCTCTCTTGACAAAGAAGATGGCTGGGAGTTTGCCTACCTAGCGTACGTGACTTGTGCTCACTGAAGTGTGGGACCTCACGCATGGGAACCACACGTAAGTGACAGACTTGTTGCTCTAATAACTCGGGTGATTATTATACTATATTAGTACATAGTTTCCTATGGATCCTTCTTAGTCACTCCAAAATGAAGCTCTTGAGAGGGTTTTTGAAATTTCCATGTTTGAAACCAAAAACCACTTCTCTTCATGCTTGACTTCATAAGACAGAGTTTAGGGTTATGGGGTAGATACATGATTTTTCTGGTTTGAGTATGTCTAGATCGACCTTGTTTATCAACTTGAATGCTTACTATATGACATACAAAGACTATGTGCTTTGGTTTTTCATTTTTTGATTTTTTTGATTTTTTATACCCATTTGAATCTTGGTCAAATCAAGATTTAAACAAGTTAAAAACATGAGTATGAAAAACTAAGCCTCTATCCATTTTAGTCACTCCAAAATGAAGCTCTTGGGAGGTTTTTTGAAATTTCCATGTTTGAAACCAAAAACCACTTCTCTTCATGCTTGACTTCATAAGACAGAGTTTAGGGTTAGGGGGTAGATACATGATTTTTCTGGTTTGAATATGTCTAGACCTTGTTTATCAACTTAATTGAATGCTTACTATATGACATAATTAAGAAGACTATGTGCCTTGGTTTTTCATGTATTTTGATTTATTTTGAATTTTTATGCCCATTTGAATCGTGGTTAAATCCTAGGTTCGACCATGATTTAAACAAGTTTAAAACATGAATATGAAAAATTAAGCATCTATACTTCTTAGTCACTCCAAAATGTAGCTCTTGGGAGGGTTTTTGAAATTTCCATGCTTGAAACCAAAAACCACTTCTCTTCATGCTTGACTTCATAAGACAAAGTTTAGGGTTAGGGGTAGATACATGATTTTTCTGGTTTGAATATGTCTAGACCTTGTTTATCTACTTAATTGAATGCTTACTATATGACATGAGAAGACTATGTGCATTGGTTTTTCATTTTTTTTTGAATTTTATGCCGATTTCAATCTTGGTCAAATCCTAGGTTTGACCATGATTTAAACAAGTTTAAAACATGAATATGAAAAATTAAGCATATATCCTTCTTAGTGACTCCAAAATGAAGCTCTTGGGAGGGTTTTTGAAATTTCCATGTTTGAAACCAAAAACCACTTCTCTTCATGCATGATTGACTTCATAAGACAGAGTTTAGGGTTAGGGGTAGATATATACATGATTTTCTAGTTTGAATATGTCTAGACCTTGTTTGACCAAGGTTTGACCAAGATTTAAACAAGTTTAAAACATGAAAATGATAAGGGAAACCTCCATCCTTCTTAGTCACTCTAAAATCAACTTAATTGAATGCTTACTATATGACATAAAAAGACTATGTGCCTTGTTTTTCATTCATTTTGATTTATTTTGAATTTTTATGCCTATTTAAATCTTGGTAAAATCCTAGGTTTGACCAGTTTAAATCATGAATATGAAAAATTAAGCATCTATCCTTCTTAGTCACTCCAAAATGTAGCTCTTGGGGGGTTTTAAAATTTCCATGTTTGAAACCAAAAACCACTTCTCTTCATGCATGCTTGACTTCATAAGACAGAGTTTAGGGTTAGGGGTAGATATATACATGATTTTTTCTGGTTTGAATATGTCTAGACCTTTTTTATCAACTTTAATGCTTACTATATGACATAAGAATGCTATGTGCTTTGGCTTTTTTTTTTGAATTTTTTTATACCCATATATTTGAATCTTTGTGAAATCCTGGGTTTGACCAGGATTTAAACAACTTTAGAACATGAAAATGAAAAGGTAAGCCTGGATCCTTCTTAGTCACACTCTAAAATGATGCTTTTGGAGGTTCTTGAAATTTCCATGTTTGAAACCAAAAACCACTTCTCTTCATGATTGACTTCATAAGACAGAGTTTAGGGTTAGGGGTAGATACATGATTTTCCTGGTTTGAATATGTCTAGACCTTGTTTATCAACTTAGTCGAATGCTTATTATATATATGACATAAGAAGACTATGTGCCTTGGTTTTTCATTTTTTGATTTTTTTAAAATTCTTATGCCCATTTGAATCTTGGTCAAATCCTAGGTTTAACCATGGTTTAGACAAATTAAAATCATGAATATAAAAATTAAGCATTTATCCTTCTTAGTCACTCCAAAATGTAAATCTTGGGAGGGTTCTTGAAATTTGCATGTTTGAAACCAAAAACCACTTCTCTTCATGCATGCTTGACTTCATAAGACAGAGTTTAGGGTTAGGGGTAGATATATACATGATTTTCTGGTTTGAATATGTCTAGACCTTGTTTATCAACTTGAATGCTTACTATATATATGACATAAGAATGTTATGTCCTTTGTTTTTTCATTCCTTTGTTTTTTTTAGAGGGACAACCGAACGATCCTGAAGGACCCAGATTTCCAATACGCATCAGAGCACAGTTTACAGCAGGACACAAAATAAACAGGAAATTACGTCTAAATCCCTAAGATTTACATGGTAGACCCCAGGTTGAAAGCAAGAAATGCGATCGGGTCCTTAACAGCCACCGTCCGGATTGATCCTCGTCGCAGCCGCGCACGAACAACTTGGCGCGACCAAATCGCCATGGCTACAGAGCCTGGACACCATGGCCTCCGAGCTGAGCTAGAAACGCCCTGCCAAAACCGGCAGCCAACGGAGGTGGATAATTGGAGAGATGGAGAGAGAGAGAGAGTGTTGAAGCCTCTCTCTTGACAAAGAAGATGGCTGGGAGTTTGCCTACCTAGCGTACGTGACTTGTGCTCACTGAAGTGTGGGACCTCACGCATGGGAACCACACGTAAGTGACAGACTTGTTGCTCTAATAACTCGGGTGATTATTATATTGTATTAGTACATAGTTTCCTATGGATCCTTCTTAGTCACTCCAAAATGAAGCTTTTGGGAGGTTTTTGAAATTTCCATGTTTGAAAACAAAAACGACTTCTCTTCATGCATGCTTGACTTCATAAGACAGAGTTTAGCTAGGGGTATGGGGTAGATACATGATTTTCCTGGTTTGAATATGTCTAGACCTTGTTTATCAACTTAATTGAATGCTTACTATATGACATAAGAAGACTATGTGCCTTGGTTTTTCATTTTTTTGATTTTTTCTAAAATTTGTATGCCCATTTGAATCTTGGTCAAATCCTAGGTTTCACCAAGATTTGAATGAGTTTGAAACATGAATATGAAAAAGTAAGCATGTATGCTTCTTAGTCACTTCAAAATGAAACTCTTGGGAGGGTTTTTGAAATTTCCATGTTTGAAACCAAAAACCACTTCTCTTCATGCATGCTTGACTTCATAAGACAAAGTTTAGGGTTTTAGGGGTAGATATATATATACATGATTTTCTGGTTTGAATATGTCTAGACCTTGTTTATCAACTTGAATGCTTACTATATGTATGACATATAAGAATGCTATGTCCTTTGTTTTTTCATTCTTTTGATTTTTTTCTGAATTTTTATGCCCATTTGAATCTTTTGGTCAAATCCTAGGTTTGACCAAGATTTAAACAAGTTTAAAACATGAAAATGAAAATGGAAGCTTGTATCCTTCTTAGTCACTCTAAAATGAAGTTTTTGGGAGGTTTTTGAAATTACCATGTTTGAAACCCAAAACCACTTCTCTTCATGCTTGACTTCATAAGACAGAGTTTAGGGTTATGGGTAGATACATGATTTTGTATGGTTTGAATATGTCTAGACCTTGTTTATCAACTTGAATGCTTACGATGTGACATAGGAAGACTATGTACTTTGGTTTTCATTTTTCTGATTTTTTTAAATTTTGTGTCCATTTGAATCTTGGTCAAATCCTAGGTTTGACCAAGATTTAAACAAGTTTAAAACATGAAAATGAAAAGGTAATCATGGATCCTTCTTAGTCACTCTAAAATGAAGCTTTTGGGATGTTCTTGAAATTTCCATGTTTGAAACCCAAAACGACTTCTCTACATGCTTGCTTGACTTAAGACAGAGTTTAGCTAGGGTTAGGGGGTAGATACATGATTTTCCTGGTTTGAATATGTCTAGACCTTGTTTATCAACTTAATTGAATTCTTACTATATTACATAAGAAGACTATGTGCCTTTGGATAGCATCTACTGCACTATGTGTGAACATGTATGCACTATGTGTGTGTGCTATAACTTGTATGTCTTTCAAATTTGAACCAAATTTGAATAAGTTTGAAATATTTGAAATGGGGCTTTTGGCTTAAACGTTCGAAACCCAAAACGATTTCTCTTCATGCTAGATTTCATTAGACCGAGTTTAGGGTTAGGGGGTAGATACATGATTTGTCTGGTTTGAATATGTCTAAACCTTGTTTATCAACTTGAATGCTTACTATATGACATCAGAATACTATGTGCTTTTGTTTTTCATTTTTCTAATTTTTTTCTGAATTTTATGCCCATTTGAATCTTGGTCAAATCCTAGATTTGACCAAGATTTAAACAAGTTTCAAACATGAAAATTTCCATGTTTGAAACCCAAAACCACTTCTCTTCATGATTGACTTCATAAGACAGAGTTTAGGGTTAGGGGTAGATATGTACATGATTTTTTCTGGTTTGAATATGTCTAGACCTTGTTTATCAACTTTAATGCTTACTATATGACATAAGAATGCTATGTGCTTTGGTTTTTCATTCTTTTCATTTATTTATGAATTTTTATGCCCATTTGAATCTTGGTCAAATCCTAGGTTTGACAATGATTAAAACAAGTTTAAAACATGAATATGAAAAATTAAGCATCTATCCTTCTTTAGTCACTCCAAAATGTAACTCTTGGGAGGGTTTTTGAAATTTCCATGTTTGAAACCAAAAACCACTTCTCTTCATGCATGCTTGACTTCATAAGACAGAGTTTATGGTTTTAGGGGTAGATATATATATACATGATTTTCTGGTTTGAATATGTCTAGACCTTGTTTATCAACTTGAATGCTTACTATATATATGACATAAGAATGTTATGTCCTTTGTTTTTTCATTCTTTTGATTTTTTTCTGAATTTTTATGCCCATTTGAATCTTTTGGTAAAATCCTAGGTTTGACAAAGATTTAAACAAGTTTAAAACATGAAAATGAAAAGGGAAGCTTGTATCCTTCTTAGTCACTCTAAAATGAAGTTTTTGGGAGGTTTTTGAAATTACCATGTTTGAAACCCAAAACCACTTCTCTTCATGCTTGACTTCATAAGACAGAGTTTAGGGTTAGGGGTAGATACATGATTTTGTTTGGTTTGAATATGTCTAGACCTTGCTTATCAACTTGAATGCTTATGATATGACATAAGAAGACTATGTACTTTGGTTTTCATTTTTCTGATTTTTAAATTTTGTGTCCATTTGAATCTTGGTCAAATCCTAGGTTTGACCAAGATTTAAACAAGTTTAAAACATGAAAATGAAAATGTAATCATGGATCCTTCTTAGTCACTCTAAAATGAAGCTTTTGGGATGTTTCTTGAAATTTCCATGTTTGAAACCCAAAACGACTTCTCTACATGCATGCTTGACTTCATAAGACAGAGTTTAGGGTTAGGGGTAGATATATACATGATTTTCTGGTTTGAATATGTCTAGACCTTGTTTATCAACTTGAATGCTTACTATATATATGACATATAAGAATGCTATGTCCTTTGTTTTTTCATTCTTTTGATTTTTTTCTGAAATTTTATGCCCATTTGAATCTTTTGGTCAAATCCTAGGTTTGACCAAGATTTAAACAAGTTTAAAACATGAAAATGAAAAGGGAAGCTTGCATCCTTCTTAGTCACTATAAAATCAACTTAATTGAGAATGCTTACTATATGAATCCATAGGAAACTTTGTTCTAATGCACTATAATAATCAACCGAGTTTTTACACCAACGGGTATGTCACTTACGTGTGGTGCCCATGCGTGAGGTCCCGCACTTCAGTGACCACAAGTCACGTGCAATAGGTACGCAAACTCCCGGCCATTTTCTTTGTCAAGAGAAGACGCATCAGGATGCGTATTGGAAGTCTCTGGGTCCTTCAGGATCCTTCGGTTGTCCCTCTCACAAAAAGAACAAATCTCTCACATTCTCGGCCTCGCTCGACTCGCTCGCTCGCTCGCACCTCCTGCTCACTGACAAACCCTGCACAACAGTCAACATCATCACCCGAAAAAGGGGAGACACCATAATGCTCTCCCTTCTTCTCTCCTTCCGAGTGATCCCTCTTCCTCCGAGTTTCACTCGACGGGCAAACACATATGTGCTGCATAGTAATAATAAAAAGGTACTCCGCAGAAAAATCGACCTACGAATCTATAATTAAATAGGTTAAACTAGGGGTTTCCCAGTACTACAGATCAAGGTTCAAAAAAATCCAACTACGGGGTTCGAACAACCCCATTTCTAATCAAAGATTTTTTCGACGTCATCCAAATGGCCTCAAACTATAGCATGGGCGGATCCAGACTATAGCCAAGGGGGGGCAGCTGCCCCACTCAATTTTCTGAAATCTTGTAATATGTTAAGCTAAAGGCTGGTTTGCCCGCACTTAGAAATGATATTTGCATCACTTATCATATGTTTGCCCATTTGAATCTTGTCAAATCATAGATTTGACCAAGATAATTTAAACAAGTTTAAAACATGAAAATGAAAAGGGAAGCTTGTATCCTTCTTAGTCACTCTAAAATGAAGTTTTGGGAGGTTTTTAAAATTTCCATGTTTGAAACCCAAAACCACTTCTCTTCATGCTTGACTTCATAAACATGAAAATGAAGACTATTTGCTAACGGAGGGAGTAAGCACTCTTGCTATCAAAAGTACCAAACGATGCATACCAAAATGATTTTTTAGAGGAATACTAGATCAGATTATTTAATTTTATATTAGCAGGCCAAAATCGAACCCCGTAGTTGCATTTTCTGAAATTGATCCGTAGTACTGGGCAGAACCCTAGTTTAACTTATTTAATAATAGATTCGTAGGTCGATTTTTTCACGTTATTATTATTATTACTAGGCAGCACATGTGTTTGCCCGTCCAGTGAAACTCTTTCATTTCATTTTTCTTTTCCGCAAGGTCGGGAGTCGGAGGAAGAGGGATCACACGGGAGGAGACGAAGGGAGAGCAGTCACGGGCCCCCACTTATTTATGGTGTCTATATTTTTTCGGGTGATGCTGACTGTTGTGCAGGGTTGTCAGTGCGCAGGGGGTGCGAGCGAGCGAGGCCGAGAATGAGAGAGATGTTTTTTTAGAGGGACAACCGAACGATCCTGAAGGACCCAGATTTCCAATACGCATCAGAGCACAGTTTACAACAGGACACAAAATAAACAGGAAATTACGTCTAAATCCCTAAGATTTACATGGTAGACCCCAGGCTGAAAGCAAGAAATGCGATCGGGTCCTTAACAGCCACCGTCCGGATTGATCCTCATCGCAGCCGGGCACGAACAACTTGGCGCGACCAAATCGCCATGGCTACAGAGCCTGCACACCATGGACTCCGAGATGAGCTAGAAACGCCCTGCCAAAACCGGCAGCCAACGGAGGTGGATAATTGGAGAGATGGAGAGAGAGAGAGTCTTGATGCCTCTCTCTTGACAAAGAAGATGGCTGGGAGTTTGCCTACCTAGCGTACGTGACTTGTGCTCACTGAAGTGTGGGACCTCACGCATGGGAACTACACATAAGTGACAGACTTGTTGCTCTAATAACTCGGGTGATTATTATATTGTATTAGTACATAGTTTCCTATGGATCCTTCTTAGTCACTCCAAAATGAAGCTTTTGGGAGAATTTTGAAATTTCCATGTTTGAAACCAAAAACAACTTCTCTTCATGCATGCTTGACTTCATAAGACAGAGTTTAGCTAGGGGTATGGGGTAGATACATGATTTTCCTGGTTTGAATATGTCTAGACCTTGTTTATCAACTTAATTGAATGCTTACTATATGACATAAGAAGACTATGTGCCTTGGTTTTTCGTTTTTTTGATTTTTTCTAAAATTTGTATGCCCATTTGAATCTTGGTCAAATCTTAGATTTCACCAAGATTTGAATAAGTTTGAAACATGAATATGAAAAAGTAAGCATGTATGCTTCTTAGTCACTTCAAAATGAAACTCTTGGGAGGGTTTTTGAAATTTCCATGTTTGAAACCAAAAACCACTTCTCTTCTTGCATGCTTGACTTCATAAGACAAAGTTTAGGATTTTAGGGGTAGATATATATATACATGATTTTCTGGTTTGAATACGTCTAGACCTTGTTTATCAACTTGAATGCTTAGTATATATATGACATATAAGAATGCTATGTCCTTTGTTTTTTTCATTCTTTTGATTTTCTTCTGAAATTTTATGCCCATTTGAATCTTTTGGTCAAATCCTAGGTTTGACCAAGATTTAAATAAGTTTAAAACATGAAAATGAAAAGGGAAGCTTGTATCCTTCTTGGTCACTCTAAAATGACGTTTTTGGGAGGTTTTTGAAATTACCATGTTTGAAACCCAAAACCACTTCTCTTCATGCTTGACTTCATAAGATAGAGTTTAGGGTTATGGGTAGATACATGATTTTGTATGGTTTGAATATGTCTAGACCTTGTTTATCAACTTGAATGCTTACGATATGACATAAGAAGACTATGTACTTTGGTTTTCATTTTTCTGATTTTTTTAAATTTTGTGTCCATTTGAATCTTGGTCAAATCCTAGGTTTGACCAAGATTTAAACAAGTTTAAAACATGAAAATGAAAAGGTAATCATGGATCCTTCTTAGTCACTCTAAAATGAAGCTTTTGGGATGTTCTTGAAATTTACATGTTTGAAACCCAAAACGACTTCTCTACATGCATGCTTGACTTAAGACAGAGTTTAGCTAGGGTTAGGGGGTAGATACATGATTTTCCTGGTTTGAATATGTCTAGACCTTGTTTATCAACTTAATTGAATGCTTACTATATTACATAAGAAGACTATGTGCCTTGGTTAGCATCTACTGCACTATGTGTGAACATGTATGCACTATGTGTGTGCTATAACTTGTATGTCTTTCAAATTTGAACCAAATTTGAATAAGTTTGAAATATTTGAAATGGGGCTTTTGGCTTAAACGTTCGAAACCCAAAACGATTTCTCTTCATGCTAGATTTCATTAGACCGAGTTTAGGGTTAGGGGTAGATACATGATTTGTCTGGTTTGAGTATGTCTAAACCTTGTTTATCAACTTGAATGCTTCACTACAAGAAAAATTCTGATAGACAACGTCTCAAAATCGTCCGCTAAGGGGTATTTTTCGTCGCCTATGGGCCTAACCCGACGATATGGGTTCTGTTGTCGAAACTGCGTCAGGCAAAGTCCTACTACGATTTTTTCGGTCCGTCGCGCTTGGGCGCCCTTCCGCCACGGAAAATCGGACCGTTGCCCAAGTGTTTCCGGGAGCCCGTTGACTGCTGACGTCATGCAAACTGACATGTGGCAGACGCCGTTAACTGGCAGTTAACGGCGTTAACCGGCTGAAACCCCGTGGTAGATGTTAGGCCCACACGAGGCCTGCCATGTCTTAAGCGGGCCGACCCATTAAGTTTGCGGGCCGGGCCAGCTGACTTAGTTTGACCGGTCAACTATATAGCTGGGCTGGTCCATTAGTTACGTGGGCCGGGCCTAACCTCTAAGGTTGACTGGTCAAAACATTAATGGGCCGGCCCACTAAGCATGTGGGCCGGGCCGAATGCACTCGTTTGACCGGTCAACAGGCAAAAGGGCCGGCCCACAAGACATGTGGGACCCACTTTCCTATTATCGGGCCGGCCCATTTACCAAGTGGGGTCCACCTTAAAGCAAGTGGGCCGGCCCAAGAAGGTATTGGGCCGGCCCATTTAGTACGTGGGGTCCACATTAGATCAAATGGGCTGGCCCAACAAGCCAGGGGCCGGGCCAAAAGCACAGGTGAAAGATAGTGGGCCGGGCCAAAAACACAGGTGGGTCCCACATTCCAGTTAAAGGGCCGGCCCATTTAGTACGTGGGGTCCACCATATAGCAAGTGGGCCGGCCCAACAAGATAGTGGGCCGGGCCAAAAGCAAAGGTGGGTCCCACTTTCCTGTTAAAGGGCCGGCCCATTTAGTATGTGGGGTCCACCATATAGCATGTGGGCCGGCCCAACACGCTAGTGGGCCGGGCCAAAAACACAGGCGGGACCCACTTTCCTGTTAAAGGGCCGGCCCATTTAGTATGTGGGGTCCACCATAGCAAGTGGGCCGGCCCAACACGCTAGTGGGCTGGGCCAAAAACACAGGTGGGTCCCACTTTCCTCTTAAAGGGCCGACCCATTTAGTATGTGGGGTCCACCACAAAAGCAATTGGGCTGGCCCAACTAGTTAGTGGGCCGACCCAGTAGTGGGTGGGGTCCACCTTAAAGCAAGTGGGCCAGCCTAATTAGAGTGTGGGGTCCACCGTAAATCAAGTGGGCTGGCCCAATAAGTAAGTGGGCCAGCCCGTTTAGTTGATGTTTATATGCCGGCATAATAGGCACTTTAGGATTTTGCGGGCCGGCACATATGTGATTTCGCTTAATTTGGCCGTTTAAGGGATGGGAATTCGTGATTTAGATACTGAGAATATTTACGCAGCATTGATTTCTGTCGGATAGCCTCACTTACCACAAGCACCAAACAAAAATTGCGCGAAAGAACTATAAAAACTAACTAAATATTACATCAGCTGCAAGGCTTTGAAAAAATATTACAGAACCCAGAGAAATTGAATGGTAATTAAACCTAGCAATACAATGAAGCGATCCGGCAATCTTTTAAGTTGTCTATGCAGCACCTATATCTGAAACAAAGACATTAGAAGTTAAGACAGCAACAATGGAAAGGCAAAGACACTACAATATTGTTTGCCAAAGAATTTGGAACTCATCATTTCGTCGTTATAACAAGATCATTGTAATGCGCACAATAAGCAAACAAAGAGTGCATGCCGCATACCAACAACCAATATAATAGAGCATGTTAGAATGAAACAACAGACTTACTACTATCGAGTCCCATGCAAACCAACATGTTCGGGGAGTACAAAATTGGCATGAACAACATAGTAGCGAGGCTATAAATTTTGTAACAACAATCGAGCAAGATGAAGTTATGATGGCTACATCTACAGAGCATGGAATGTAAACCAAAAATAGAAGTTACGATGGCAAAAGCTAAAGAGGAGGGAATGTGAACCAACATGTGCCAAGTGCAATTACTTCATTTTGGCCGTGAACTAAATAATACTCCTGAACTTATAGTGAAGGGGATGCAAATCAAGATGTTTCGGGATATAAACTTGTAATGAGCAACACATAGAGGATAGTTAATGCTGGAGCTTAGGATGGACCGGATACGTAATATAGTGGGATCACCTGTGAACTTGTATAAGAGGGAATGCAAACCAATATGTTCAGCTTTACATATGTGAGCGTCATGCCAAGTCGAGAGAAACAAGTCAATAATGCAGCTTTTGAAGAACAAGATGGCACGCAAAATTATTATCTAGTAGTATGACAAGTTTTTTTGTACTACCAGGCTAGATAGCAGAGTGATAGCATGCCAAACTAAGTCCTTACTTTGTTAGCTTACAATGAACTAGATACAAAACAATGGCATCACCTGTAGTACATGGAACGCAAGCCAACATGTTCATGGAGTAAAAAATTGGCACAAACAACATAGTAGCAGGCCATAATTTTTGTAACAACGACTGAGCAAGATAAAGTTATGATGGCTAGATCTACAGAGCAGGGAATGTAAACCAAATATAGAAGTTACGATGCCAAAAGCTATAGAGCAGGGAATGCGAACCAACATGTGCAATTACTTAAAATTGGCCATGAACTAAATAATAGCAGGATGTTACTATAATACCTATAATTTTTGTAACAACGACTGAGCAAGATAGAAGTTATGATGGATACATCTACAGAGAAGGGAATGCAAACCAAAATGTTCAATCGCTTAAAGTTAGCAATGAACTAGAAAATAGCAAGGTGTTACGGTCATATCTAGGAATGAACTAAAAGAGCTTCAGACAAACAAGCATCCGAACCCGGAACATGGCGCTAAAACAAGGGACTTACATTAGGAGAAGCACTCTGTGGGAGTCACAGCAGATCTTCCTGGGGTTGATAGATCCGGTGATGAAGTACGCTACATGTGCTACTTGGGGTTGGAGAGACAGCCATTACACTTCATGGTTATTCATCTCATCTACAAAAACGTAACGGCGCGTCGTTAGCACAAACAGGTTCCCCCAAGATTAAACAAGAACTTGCAGGCAAGCAATAGAAAAGCGACAGTACAAGAGTTTAGATCATGCACGGCGCCGGTGAAGCAGATCCGGTTCATGCACAGCGGTGTCGGTGAGCAAGATCCGATGCGGTGGAAGACGGATCCGGTGAAGCGGCTCCGGTGGGGTGGACGATACCGCACCTGAAGCGACTGCGGTAGACTGCTGGATGAGCATATGGTTTCGAGGTTCGGCGGGGATGATCCGGTCCGGTTGATGACGGCGTCAATGAAGCGGCTGCGGCGGGCAGCCGGATGACGAGGATCGCGAGGGCTCGGGTAGGCCAGGGAAGTCCGGCGGGGATGTTCCGGTGCGGTGGTCGTGGAGGTGGGAGAGAGGGACTTGGGAAGTTCCGGTGGGTGGTCTGAGGAAAATGAATTTTTTGGGAGGGTTTCCGGGCTAGGGAGGTGGTGATCCAAAAAATGACGGGCAGACTCCCCCACCAACCGACTTTGCTGCCATCTCCACAGGGGTAGAATGGGAATTTGGAAGCGTGTGAAATTTTTGTATTTTGTGGGCGGGAAGTTTTGCCGCTATGAGATTTTGAATTTGGCTACCGTCCAAGTATAATGATAAAAAATTGTGACACCGTACTAGTACCTCTGTTCAAGGCCGAGTGCAAAATCAAATCATCATCACATTAAATACTGGTCACTACCATGATCATGATCTATCTCTGAAATTAGCGTATCCGCTAGATCTTGCAAAGTATAATGATAAAAAGAATTGTGAGACCGTACTAGTACTTCTCTTCTAGGCCGAGTGCAACAGCAAATCATCATCACGTTGAAAATTTGTTACCATGATCATGATCTATCTCTGAAATTGGTGCATCCGCTATATCTTGCAAAGTATAATGATAAAGAATTTGTGAGACGGTACTTATGTTCAAGCCCGAGTGCAACATCAAATCATCATCACATTGAAATTTGTTACCATGATCATGATCTATCTCTGAATTTGGCGCATCCGCTAAATCTTGCAAGTATAATGATATAGAAATTGTAATACAGTAGTAGTACTTCTGTTCAAGGTCGAGTGCAACATCAAATCATCATCACGTTGAAAATTTGTAACCATGATCCTCTGAAAATGGGCGCATCCGCTAAAACTTGCAAAGTATAATGATACAAAATTGTGAGACCGTACTAGTACTTATGTTCAAGGTCGAGTGCAACATCAAATCATCATTACATTGAATATTGTGTTACCATGATCATGATCTATCTCTGAATTTGGAGCATCCGCTAAATCTCGCAAAGTATAATGATAAAAAAATTGTGAGACTGTACTAGTAGTTATGTTCAAGGCCGAGTGCAGGATCAAATCATCATCACGTTGAAATTTGTTACAACGATAATGCCATATCTCTAAAATTGGCGCATCCGCTAAATCTTCCACATGGCGCATCTCGGTGCAGAGCAACAGGTCGGTGATATCAAGGTTGAGGCGTCGGTAGCGTCATCGGGCTCTCTTCTCTTGATAGATCTTCTACATAGCGCGGCGCACCACCTGCCGAGAAGAAGTCACATGTGAGACCGAGGTGGAGACGTCGCCGGCATCCTCGAGGCGCGGCCGCCCTTCTACGAGCCAGCGTAGACTCAAGGTATGAATCCATGCGTTGTCGCGCCCTTCTGCCGATGAAGTGGGGTGCCTTAGATTTATTGTTCATCTCTGACAATTATTTCGAGCTGAACATGTGTGCTCTTTCTCTGAATATATTGCTTGAAAAGCTAACCAAGTTACTTAAATTCACTTTGTTCTTAATCTTGCGTGCTAATTTGGTTATTTTTGCTGACGGTGGTGCGCGCAATGAGATTTATTTGTGGGTGTGTTGAGCTATTAGGCCTAAGTCGAAATCCTCAGCTAAACGAGGCCTCGGCTTAACACATAAAAAAGGTGTTCAATCTCGCCCACAATGTCCTCTTCTTTCCTCTTCCTTTGTTGGAACTTGTTTTGCAAACTCGCCAGTCTTATACCTTAATAAATGGGCAAACTGAGCACGTTGTAGCTGATCCTTTTATTAATGAAGCAGCTATATTAGTCAATAAGATTGCCTTAGAGCAAGTACAATAAGGTCTAGTCAGCTGGCTGCAAGGATTAAAATAATATATTTGTGTCTAGTTGGAGGAGAGAGAAGAGGAGAGAGAATGTGAGTGGGCTCTTATGCAAGAGCTAGCTCTAGCACGTGCTCCTAGGCAAGGTGTGTGAATGAAAGGTGGGTTATCCATTGAAAAAGTAGTACTGTACATTCTTATAGCCAACTATTGTACTTGTTGGCTATATGTTGGCTATAGATGACATGGCATCTTGCTTATAGCCAAC
>NC_061510.1:187551228-187688265 GCF_022539505.1 Lolium rigidum | reverse complement strand
CAAGAAGCAAACACTGTGTGAACCGTGCATTGATTCCTACATACTTGCATATTGCACTTATTATATTACTTTGCATTGACAACTATCCATGAGATATACATGTATAAGCTGAAAGCAACCGCTGAAACTTAATCTTCCTTTGTGTTGCTTCAATATCTTTACTTTGATTTATTGCTTTATGAGTTAACTTATGCAAGACTTATTGATGCTTGTTCTGAAGTACTATTCATGAAAAGTCTTTGCTTTATGATTCGTTTGTTTACTCATGTCATTACCATTGTTTTAGGATCGCTGCATTCATTACATATGCTTACAATATGATCAAGGTTATGATGGCATGTCACTTAAGAAATTATCTTTGTTGACGTTTAATCACGGACGAGCAGAATCCAAGTTGGGGATGCCGATACGTCTCCGACGTATCGATAATTTCTTATGTTCCATGCCACATTATTGATGATATCTAATTTACCGTTCTGAGAGGATGACATGCGGGACTGATACGTCTCCGACGTATCGATAATTTCTTATGTTCCATGCCACATTATTGGTGATATCTACATGTTTTATGCATACTTTATGTCATATTTATGCGTTTTCCGGAACTAACCTATTGACGAGATGCCGAAGGGCCAGTTCCTGTTTTCTGCTGTTTTTGGTTTCAGAAATCCTAGTAAGGAAATATTCTCGGAATCGGAAGAAATCAACGCCCAGGGTCCTATTTTTGCACGAAGCTTCCAGAAGACCGAGGGGGAAAGGAAGTGGGGCCACGAGGCGCCGCCACAACAGGGCAGCGCGGCCTAGGCCTTGGCCGCGCCGGCCTGTCGTGTGGGGCCCTCGTGTGGCCCCCTGACCTGCCCTTCCGCCTACTTAAGGTCTCCGTCGCGAAAACCCTATCACGTTCGACGAAACCAGAGAAAACCTTCCAGAGCCGCCGCCATCGCGAAGCCAAGATCTGGGGGACAGGAGTCTCTGTTCCGGCACGCCGCCGGGACGGGGAAGTGCCCCCGGAAGGCTTCTCCATCGACACCACCGCCATCTTCATCAACGCTGCTGTCTCCCATGAGGAGGGAGTAGTTCTCCATCGAGGCTCGGGGCTGTACCGGTAGCTATGTGGTTAATCTCTCTCCTATGTGCTTCAATACAATAATCTCATGAGCTGCCTTACATGATTGAGATTCATATGATGATGCTTGTAATCTAGATGTCATTATCCTAGTCAAGTGGGTTTTACTTATGTGATCTCCGGAGACTCCTTGTCCCACGTGTGTAAAGGTGACAGTGTGTGCACCGTGTGGGTCTCTTAGGCTATATTTCACGAGAATACTTATTCACTGTTATGAATAGCATAGTGAAGTGGTTATTTATATCCCTTTATGATTGCAATGTGTTTTGTATCACAATTTATCCGTGTGCTACTCTAGTGATGTTATTAAAGTAGTTTATTCCTCCCGCACGGTGTAATGGTGACGAGTGTGTGCATCGTGTAGTACTTGGCGTAGGCTATGATTGTGATCTCTTGTAGATTATGAAGTTAACTATTGCTATGATAGTATTGATGTGATCTATTCCTCCTTTCGTAGTGTGAAGGTGACGAGTGTGCATGCTATGTTAGTACTTGGTTTGGTTATGTTGATCCGTCATGCACTCTAAGGTTATTTAAATATGAACATTGAATATTGTGGAGCTTGTTAACTCCGGCATTGAGGGTTCGTGTAATCCTACACGTTAGTGGTGTTCATCATCCAACAAGAGGGTGTAGAGTCTACCATCTATCTATTTATTCTGTTATGTGATCAATGTTGAGAGTGTCCACTAGTGAAAGTATGATCCCTAGGCCTTGTTCCTAAATATCGCTATCGCTGCTTGTTTACTTGTTTTACTCGCATTTATACTGCTCGCAATATTACTACCATCAACTGCACGCCAGCAAGCACTTTTATGGCGCCGTACTACTGCTCATATTCATTCATACCACTTGTATTTCACTATCTCTTCGCCAAACTAGTGCACCTATTAGGTGTGTTGGGGACACAAGAGACTTCTTGCTTTGTGGTTGCAGGGTTGCATGAGAGGGATATCTTTGACCTCTTCCTCCCTGAGTTCGATAAACCTTGGGTGATCCACTTAAGGGGAACTTGCTGCTGTTCTACAAACCTCTGCTCTTGGAGGCCCAACACTGTCTACAAGAATAGAAGCACCCGTAGACATCAGGGACCCATGAGGCAGCAGCATCCTCAACGATTCCAAGGCGGCAGGGGATCAAAAGAAAAAAAGGAAATATCCAGAAATTAATTAGGGGTTCAAAATAAATCCACCAAAGGAAAGTTTTATTGTTCATAGAGGATGACATGTGGGACCGACCTACCAACAGCATCCTCATTGTTTCAAAGGGGGCAGGAGATCAAAAGAAAAAGGCAAATAGCCAGAAATTAGGGGTAAAAAATAACTCCAAGAAAGGAAACTTCTATTGTTCGTAGAGGATGACATGCGGGACCCATGAGCCAGCAGCTTACTTAACGTTTCAAAGGCGGCATGAGATCGAAAGAAAAAGGCAAGTGATAAAATATCAGGAGCCAAAGATAATCCAAGAAAAGAAACTTTATTTACATAGAGGATGACATGCGGGTCCCATTTTTGCAGCAGCGGTCCCAACGTTTCAAATGCGGCTTGAGATCAAAAGAAAAATAAAGTAGCCAAAAATTAGGGGTAAAAAAACTCCAAGAAAGGAAAGCTTTATCGTTCCTACAGGCTGACATGTGGGACCTATGAGCCAGCAGCTTACTCAATGTTTCCAAGGCGGCAGGGGATCAAAAGAAAAAGGAAATAGCCAAAAATCAGAGGGTGAAAAAAAATCGAAGAAAATAAACTTTTATAGCACATAGAGGATGACATGCGGGTCCCATAAGCCAACAGGTTCCTCAACGTTTTCAAAGGCGGCTTGAAACATAATCCAAGAAAAGAAACTTTTATTGTACATAGAGGATGACATGTGGGTCCCATTTTGCAGCAGCGGTCCCAACGTTTCAAATGCGGCTTGAGATCAAAAGAAAAAGAAAGTAGCCAGAAATTAGGGGCTCAAAAAAAATCCAAGAAAATAAAGTTGATGGACATAGAGGATGACATGCGGGTCCCATGAGCCAACAACTTACTCAACGTTTCCAAGGCGGCAGGGGATCAAAAGAAAAAGGAAATAGCCAAAAATCAGAGGGTGAAAAAAAACCAAGAAAATGAACTTTTATAGTACATAGAGGATGACATGCGGGTCCCATGAGCCAGGAGGTTCCTCAACGTTTCAAACGTGGCATGAGATCGAAAGAAAAAGGCAAGTGACCAAATATAAGGAGCCAAAAATTAGAGGGTGAAAATAAATCCAAGAAAATAAACTTTTATAGCACATAGAGGATGACTTGCGGGTCCCATGAGCCAGCAGGTTCCTCAACGTTTCAAACGTGGCATGAGATCGAAAGAAAAAGGCAAATGCCAAATATCGAGGAGCCAAAAATAATCCAAGAAAAGAAATTTTATTGTACATAGAGGATGACATGCGGGTCCCATTTTGCAGCAGCGGTCTCAACGTTTCCAAGGCGGCACAGGACCAAAACAAAAATGTAGTAGCCAGAAATCAGGGGGTGAAAAAAATCATGGAAAAGAAAGATTTCAATTGGGCTGCATCTGGACATCTGGGCCTTCGAACTATCCTTATGAGCCTTTTGACTCGTACAATTTCAGCCCACTCCAAAACAGGAAAGTTCGGATTTTTCTAAAAAAAACAGGAAAGTCCTATGCTTCGCAAAAACACAAAACAAGGAGATTCAACATATAAGTTTGTTTATGTAAAAATAAATATTAAATTTATCCGTTTGCAATAGCTCAGAGCGAAATACACTGTTTATTGTCCGCAAAATAATCAAGATATCACATGTTTCTTGTACGGGGAGGCTGACATCGGGGACCCATGAGCCCGCAGCGTCGTCAACGTTTTAAAGGCGGCAGGGGATAGATAGAAAAAATAAACCAAAAATATGTTGGTAAAAAATCACAGATAAGAAACATTTTCGTTCTAAGAGGATGACATGCGGGACCCATGAGGAAGCATCATCCTCAGTGTTTATTGTTCATAGAGGCTGACATGTGGGACCCGTGAGCCAGCAGCGTCCTCAACGTTTTAAAGGCCGCAGGAGATCGAAAGAAAAAATAAGCCAAAAATCGTTTGGTCAACAAAATCCAAGAAAAGAAACATTTACCGTTCTGAGAGGATGACATGCGGGACCCATGAGGTAGAAGCATCCTCAACGATTCCAAGGCGGCAGGGGATCAAAAGAAAAAAAAGGAAATATCCAGAAATTAATTAGTGGTTCAAAATAAATCCATCAAAGGAAACTTTTACTGTTCATAGAGGATGACATGTGGGACCGACCATCCAACAGCGTCCTCATCGTTTTAAAGGGGACAGGAGATCAAAAGAAAAAGGCAAATAGCCAGAAATTAGGGGTCAAAAATAACTCCAAGAAAGGAAATTTTTATTGTTCGTAGAGGATGACATGCGGGACCCCTGAGCCAGCAGCTTACTCAACGTTTCAAAGGCGGCATGAGATCGAAAGAAAAAGGCAAGTGACAAAATATCAGGAGCCAAAGATAATCCAAGAAAAGAAACTTTATTCTACATAGAGGATGACATGCGGGTCCCATTTAGCAGAAGCGGTCTCAACGTTTCAAATGCGGCTTTGAGATGAAAAAAAAGAAAGTTGATTGTACATAGAGGATGCCATGCGGGTCCCATGAGTCAGCAGCTTACTCAAACGTTTCCAAGGCGGCAGGGGATCAAAAGAAAAAGGAAATAGCCAAAAATCAGAGGGTGAAAAAAAATAAAGAAAATAAACTTTTATAGCACATAGAGGATGACATGCGGGTCCCATGAGCTAGCAGGTTCCTCAACGTTTCAAACGTGGCATGAGATCGAAAGAAAAAGGCAAGTGACCAAATATCAGGATCCAAAAATAATTCAAGAAAAGAAACTTGATTGTACAAAGAGGATGACATGCGGGTCCCATGAGTCAGCAGCTTACTCAACGTTTCCAAGGCGGCAGGGGATCAAAAGAAAAAGGAAATAGCCAAAAATCAGAGGGTGAAAAAAATCCAAGAAAATAAACTTTTATAGCACATAGAGGATGACATGCGGGTCCCATGAGCCAGCAGGTTCCTCAACGTTTCAAACGTGGCATGAGATCGAAAGAAAAAGGCAAGTGACCAAATATCAGGAGCCAAAAAAAATTCAAGAAAAGAAACTTGATTGTACATAGAGGATCACATGCGGGTCCCATTTAGCAGCAGCGGTCTCGCCGTTTGAGAGGCTGCACGGGATCGAAAGAAAAAGGCAAGTGACCAAATATCAGGAGCCAAAAATAATTCAAGAAAAGAAAGTTTTATAGTACATAGAGGATGACATGCAGGTCCCATTTAGCAGCAGCTGTATCTCCGTTTGAGGGGCTGCACGGGATCGAAAGAAAAAGGCAATGGACCAAATATGAGGAGCCAAAAATAATTCAAGAAAAGAAAGTTTTATAGTACGTAGAGGATGACATGCGGGTCCCATTTAGCAGCAGCGGTCTCACCGTTTGAGAGGCTGCACGGGATCGAAAGAAAAAGGCAAGTGACCAAATATGAGGATCCAAAAATAATTCAAGAAAAGAAAGTTTTATAGTACATAGAGGATGACATGCGGGTCCCATTTAGCGACAGCGGTATCACCGTTTGAGAGGCTGCACGGGATCGAAAGAAAAAGGCAAGTGACCAAATATGAGGAGCCAAAAATAATTCAAGAAAAGAAAGTTTTATAGTACATAGAGGATGACATGCGGGTCCCATTTAGCAGCAGCGGTATCACCGTTCGAGAGGCGGCAGGGGATCGAAAGAAAAAGGCAAGTGACCAAATTTGAGGTGCCAAAAAAAACTCCAAGAAAAGAAGGTTGATTGCACATAGAGGATGACATGCGGGTCCCATTTAGCAGCAGCGGTCTCAACGTTTCCAAGGCGGCAAGGGATCAAAAGAAAAAGGAAGTAGCCAGAAATCAGGGGGTCATAAAAAATCCAAGAATAGAAAGAATTTTGGTTCATAGAGGATGACATGCGGGACCCATGATCCTGCATCGTAAACGGCTCGATCGGAGAGCGTTGAACGAGATGGCGCGATCGAGAAAAAAAACAATGCCGAAGAGGCTGCCATCTCGGGCCCTACATCCTTCGGCGGTGCGGATTTGCGTTGACTCGGCCGGCGAACCCGAGATTTCGAGATGCACCACGTCCCGGCCACCATACGCGACGTTTTGGCCGTTTTCGTCGGGCTAGGTGGCCTCAAAAACGAGAAAAAAACGTTTTGACATGCACAACAGAGAGACCAAAAATCGTCGGCCATGGTACACCAGCAACCACGGCGCGACTTCAACTTCGTCGGCCATGGCAAATTTTCTTGTAGTGATAACCACCCATTTACGCAATGGCGTTTGATGTAATCAAAGCATCCTTCCGGTGTAAGTGATTTAAATGATCTCATGGTCGAATGACTTAGGTATCTATGTATCGAAAGCTTATAGCAAGTTGAACTAAATGACTTGATCTTATGCTACGCTTATATGGGTGTGTGTACATTATATCATTCATCTAATGACATAACCTTGTTATTAATAACATCCAATATTCATGATCACGAAACCATGATCATCTATTAATCAACAAGCTAGTTATACAAGAGGCTTACTAGGGACTTCTTGTTGTTTACATAACACACATGTATCAATGTTTCGGTTAATACAAATATAGCATGGTATGCAAATATTTATCATAAACACAAAGATATTATAATAACCACTTTATTATTGCCTCTTGGGCATATCTCCAACAGTCTCCCACTTGCACTAGAGTCAATAATATAGATTACATTGTAAGGTACCTAACACCCATGGCGTTCTGGTGTTGGTCATGCTTTTCCCTAGGGAGCGCTTTAGTCAACGGATCTGCCACATTCAGATCAGTGTGTACTTTGCAAATCTTTACTTCACCATCTTCGATGTACTCGCGAATCGAATGAAAACGCAGCTTGATATGCTTCAGCTTCTTGTGTGACATTGGTTCTTGTGCATTGGCGATGGCACCCATGTTGTCACAATAGATGACTAATGGGTCCAATGCACTAGGAACCACACCAAGCTCAATAATGAACCTCTTCATCCATACCGCTTCCGATGAAGCCTCCGAAGCATCTATGTATTCAGATTCAGTTGAAGATTTCGCCACCGTGCACTGCTTGGAACTGCTCCAGCTTACTGCAGCACCATTCAATATAAACACGTACCCAGACTGAGACTTAGAGTAATCAGGATCAGTGTTCCAACTTGCATCGGTGTAACTGGTTACAACGAGCTCTTGGTCACCTCCATAACAAAGAAACATATCCTTAGTCCTTTTCAAGTACTTCAGGATATTCTTGACCGCTGTCCAGTGTTCCATCCCCGGATCACTTTGTTATGTGTCTGGTCAAACTAACAAGCATGTGCGATATCCGGTCTAGTACACGAGCATGGCATACATGATAGAGCCTATCGCCGAGGCATAGGGGATCTTGTTCATCCTCTCTCTTACTTCTGTCGTAGCCGGACCTTGAGTTTTACTCAAGACCTTACTCGGCAACATAGGCAAGAACCCTTTCTTGCTTTCATCCATTCTAAACTTCTTTAGAATCTTGTCCAGGTATGTACTCGTGAAAGCCCTATTAGGCGTCTTGATCTATCTCTATAAATCTTGATGCCTAAAATGTACGCTCGCTTCACCAAGGTCTTTCATTGAAAAACACTTATTCAAATAACCTTTAATACTTGCTTAATAGTTCTATATCATTCCCAATCAATAATATGTCATCTACATATAATATCAGGAATGCTACAGAGCTCCCACTCACTTTCTTGTAAATACAGGCCTCACCATGAGTCTGTATAAACCCGAAGTCTTTGATCACCTTATCAAAGCGTCGGTTCCAACTCCGGGATGCTTGCTTCAGTACATAAATGGAACGCTGAAGTTTGCATACCTTGTCAGCATTTTTAGGATCGACAAAACCTTTGGGTTGTACCATATACAACTCTTCCTCAATATCACCATTAAGGAACGCCGTTTTGATATCCATCTGCCAAATCTCATAATCGAAAAATGCAGCTATTGCTAACAAAATCCTCACAGACTTTAGCTTCGCTACAGGTGAGAAAGTCTCATCGTAGTCAACTCCTTGAATTTGCCGGAAACCCTTTGCGACAAGTCGAGCTTTATAGACAGTGATATTACCATCAGCATCTGTTTTTCTTTTGAAGATCCATTTATTCTCGACAGCCTTGCGGCTATCAGGTAAGTCTACCAAAGTCCATACTTGGTTATCATACATGGATCCCATTTCGGATTTCATGGCTTCTTGCCATTTGTTGGAATCTGGGCTCATCATTGCTTCTTCATACGTCGCAGGGTCTTCATCATTGTTATCCACAATCATGACATTTAGACAGGGATCATACCAATCAGGAGTGGTACGCTCCCTCGTCGATCTGCGAGGTTCAGTAGCTTTCCCGTTCGAAGTTTCATGATCATCATCATTTGCTTCCTCTGCTATCGGTGCAGGCTGCACAGGAACATCTTCCGGTACTGCGCTACTCTGATCTATGAGAGAAGGTTCAATAACCTCGTCGAGTTCTACTTTCCTTCCAGTCACTTCTTTAGTGAGAAACTCCTTCTCAAGAAAGGATCCGTTCTTGGCAACAAAGATTTTGCCTTCGGATCTATGATAGAAAGTGTACCCAATTGTTTCTTTAGGGTATCCTATGAAGACTCATTTCTCCGCTTTGGGTTCTAGCTTGTCAGGTTGTAACTTTTTACATAAGCTTCGCAACCCCAAACTTTAAGGAACGACAGCTTAGGTTTCTTCCCGAATCATAATTCATACGGTGTCGTTTCAACGGATTTAGATGGTGCCCTATTTAAAGTGAATGCGGCTGTCTCTAATGCATAACCCCAAAACGATAACGGCAAATCAGTAAGAGACATCATAGATCGAACCATATCTAAGAGAGTTCGATTACAATGTTCGGACACACCATTTTGCTGTGATGTTCCCGGCGGTGTCAACTGTGAATGTATTCCGCATTTCTTTAAATGCATGCCAAATTCATAACTCAGATATTCGCCTCCGCGATCAGAACGCAGAACTTAATCATCTTGTTACGTTGATTTTCTACTTCACTTTGGAATTCCTTAAACTTCTCGAATGTTTCGGACTTATGTTTCATAAAGTAGATATACCCATATCTACTCAGATCATCCGTGAAGGTTAGAACATAACGATAACCACCGCGCGATGCCACACTCATTGGTCCACACACATCGGTATGTATGATTTCCAACAAGTCTGTAGCTCGCTCCATTGTACCAGAAAATGGAGTCCTAGTCATTTTTCCCATTAGACATGCTTCGCATATATCAAGTGACTCAAAGTCAAGTGACTCAAGAAGTCCATCGGAATGGAGTTTCTTCATGCGCTTCACTCCAATATGACCAAGACGACGAGTGCCACATATAAGTAGAATTATCATTCAATTTAATTCGCTTAGCATCAATGTTATGAACATGTGTATCACTACTATCGAGATTTAACAAGAATAAACCATTCATCTCAGGTGCATGACCATAAAAGATATTATTCATATAAATAGAACAACCATTATTCTCTGATTTAAAAGAATAACCGTCTTGCATTAAACAAGATCCAGATATAATGTTCATGCTCAACGCAGGCACCAAATAACAATTATTAAGGTTTAAAACTAATCCTGAAGGTAGATGTAGAGGGAGCGTGCCGACGGCGATCACATCGACCTTGGATCCATTTCCAACGCGCATCGTCACTTCGTCCCTCGCCAGGCTTCGTTTATTCCACAGTTTCTTTTTCGAGTTACAAATGTGAGCAACCGAACCAGTATCAAATACCCAGGCACTACTACGAGAACCAGTAAGATAGACATCTATAACATTTATATAAAATATACTTTTCTTCTTGATGAGGCCGCTCTTCAGATCAGCCAAATATTTGGGGAAATTACGCTTCCAGTGCCCCTTTTCCTTGCAGTAATAGCACACAGTATCAGGCTTGGGGCCAACCTTAGGCTTCTCAGGAGGCGCATCAACTTTCTTGTCGCTCTTCTTGAAGTTGCCCTTCTTAGGCTTGCCTTGCTTTTAGAAACTGGTGGTCTTGTTGACCATCAACACTTGGTTCTCTTTCCGTATCTCCACCTCAGCAGATTTCAGCATGGAGAAGAGTTCAGGCAACTCTTTGTTCATGTTCTGCATGTTGTAGTTCATCACAAAGTTCTTGTAACTTGGTGGCAGTGATTGGAGGACACGATGATTACCCAGCTGGTTAGGAATCACAATCCCCAAGTCACTGAGCTTCTTCGCGTGCCCGGACATAGCGAGCACGTGCTCACTAACGGAGCTACCCTCTTCCATCATGCAACCAAAGAAATTTTTTGAGGCCTCATAGCTTTCCACGGCCGCATGAGTTTCAAAGATAGCTTTGAGCTCACGGACTAGCTCACAAGGGTCGTGGTGCTCAAAACGCTTTTGTAGCTCTGCCTCTAGGCTGCACAGGATGGCACACTGAACTTGGGAGTACTGAATTCTCCGAGTCTCGTAAACATTTTTTACTTCCTCAGATACTGCAGGAGCAGGTGGGGCACCTAGTGGTGCATCAAGCACATATTGCAGATTTCCGCCAGTGAGGAAAATCCTCACATGACGGAACCAGTCGGTGAAGTTGCTACCATTGCTTTTAAGCTTTTCTTTCTCTAGGAACTGGTTAAAATTGATGGAGTGGCCCGCCATAATCTACAACATATTTGCAAAGAGTTTAGACTAAGTTTATGATAAATTGAGTTCAATTTTAATACTTAAATTTAACTAGGTGAACTCCCACTCAAAACAACATCCCTCGCATTGTCTTAGTGATCACATGAACCAAATCCACTACACCAAGTCCGATCATCACGAGAAAAAGGTGTAGCTTCAAAGGCGAACATTCAAAGTGTTCATCATATCATTCATATGACTCATGCTCTACCTTTCGGTATCCCGTGTTCCGAGACCATGTCTGTACATGCTAGGCTCGTCAAGGCAACCTTAGTATCCGTGTTGTAAATATGGCTTACACCCATTGTATGCACATGTAGAATCTATCACACCCGATCATCACGAGATGCTTCGAAACGACAAGTCTTAGCAACGGTGCATACTAAGTATGAACACTTTATTATCTTGATATTTAGTGAGAGGGATCATCTTATAATGGTACCGTCGTGATCTAAGCAAAATAAGATGCATAAAGGATTAACATCACATGCAATTCATAATGTGATATGATATGGCCCTTTAGTCTTTGCGCCTTTGATCTTCATCTCCAAAGCACGGACATGATCTCCATCATCAACGGGCATGATCTCCATCATCGTCGACGTAGCGTCAAGGTCAATGGCGCCGTCTTCATGGTTGTTCCCACCACGTAGCAACTATTACAACAACTTTGAAATAATACTACTAGATGAAATATAAATACAACCATAAGGCTCCTGCCGGTTGCCATAATACAATAATCATCATCTCATACATACATCATGGCCATATCACATCACCAAACCCTGCAAAAACAAGTTAGACGTCTCTAATTTGGTTTGCATATTTTACATGGTTTAGGGTTTTCGAGTAAGATCCAATCTACCTACGAACATGAACCACAACGGTGATACTAGTGTTGTAAATAGAAAGAGTAGATTGAATCTTCACTATGGTGAGAGAGACAGACACCCGCAAAGCCACTTATGCAATACAAGTTGCATGTCGAGCGTGGAGCAACTCTCATGAACGCGGTCATGTAAAGTTAGCCCGGGCCGCTTCATCCCACCATCTCGCAAGATGCAAAGTACACACAACTAAAGACAACAAAAGCATCAACGCCCACAAAACCATTGTGTTCTACTCGTGCAACCAATCTATGCATAGACACGACTCTGATACCACTCTAGGAATTCGTAGCATAGAAAACAAAAATTTTCCTACCGCAAGAACGAATAACAAGCCAAGATCTAATCTAGTAGATGGTAGCAACGAGGTGAAGATCAACATACCCTTGAAGATCTCTAAGCGTTAACGAGATTAGATCTCGTGGTGGATGTAGTCGATCACTTGCCGCTTGCAAAAGCGCGTAGAAGATCTTGACGGTGCCACAGTCGGGCAGCACCTCCATACTCGGTCACACGTTCGGTGTTGATGACGACATCCTCCACCCAGTTCCAGCAGGCAGCGGATGTAGTAGATCCTCCTCTGAATCCCGACAGCACAACGGTGTGGTGGCGGTGGTGGTGGAGATCTCGGGCAGGGCTTCGCCTAAGCGCTACGGGATAAGTATGAGGAGGGGGCGGCTAGGGTTTGGGGAGAGGGGCACTTGGGGCGCCGGCCTATGGTGCCCTTGGGTGGTGCGGCTGCTGTGGTGGCCGGCCCCCTCCCTCTCTCCCTCATTATATAGGTGGAACCCCAAGGGTTAGCCCTAGAATCCGAATAAGAGTCCAACTCCCAAACCTTCCAAAGGGCAAAACCTAGGGGGAGTGGGACTCCCCCCTTTCCTTCTCACTTGGCCGGCCAAGGAGGTGGAGTCAACCATGGACTCCACCCTCCCACTTTGTTGGCAAGTTAGGGTTGGTGGAGTCCAACCAGGACTCCACCTTCCATAGTGATTTCTTGTAACGTCCCAGGGTAGCACCCCTATTAGAATTGTTTGTTATTTTTATTTTGTGCATCCATTGGTTGTTGTAGTGATTTGCTTCTTCCCGAATAGGATCACGAAGTGGTGTTGTGAGATACGACAACTTGTCCGGATGTCCCTCGGCAAGCTTTAACAGGCAAGCATTTCCTATACTCCTGTCTCTGCAGGAGTCGCTCACCTATTTTATTTTGCCTTCTCCCTCATGCTAGCTTTAAGTTGCGTTCTTGTCATGTGTCCTATCCACCTGTTACCTCAAGCATCCCATATTGCCACCACCAACCACCAACCACCTACAACTATTGTTTGGTTATCGGGTCTGCCTTGCGAGTCGTAGTGCATGCTAGTGCTGTTTATATCGTGTTACCGTTATCGCTATCTTATCGGGTTATCTGTTGGAGATCATGACACATGGTTTATGGATATATCTGTCGAGGGTATCATGGTTACTTGTTAATAGTTGTTAGCGGAGACATCGGTGGGTCAGTTGCTCGTTTTATGACGGCTCACTTGTGTTTCTTTAAAGCTTAGGACCCGAGTTCCTGTTATCTGTTCCGAGACTAAGCGCTCTAACCACACGTAGGTATGTTTATTGGGTCTCCCCTCGACCACCGCCGGAATCTACAGCTTTGTCCAGTGGCCACAACTAGATTGCAATGTTTTACCATTTGTTATTGCGTTCATGCCAGCCTGTTACTTCTTTATCTTTGGGAAGCCCCTAGGTGCCTTGTATCCCTTGTTTCTGGTATGCACGTATAGGTGCGGCACGTGCGTTTATCGCATGCTGAAGCGGGTCATTCGCCCCAGTGTGTGTTTTGACCCTCTGAAGTCGTCCTCGCAACAGCTAGGTCCGCTTCGAAGATTCGGCCGGACTTCGATACGGGTTCAACTTAGTTAGGTGGCTTCCTGGACATTGTTGTAGTGAAGGAGAGTGCGAGCCTTGATATCCACCTGTCGTAAGTGGGTCGAGCGGTGCGTGTGGATACATTTGGGCAACCCCTGCAGGGTGTACATCTTATCGATAAGCCGCGTCCGCGGTTATGGACGACTTGGAGCTATATGACTCGACCATAGACAACTTACACCTGTTGTTTCAATACTAATAATGTCAACACCCGGATTTTTAAGTCCAGATGCCTATTATGCCATACATCGCAATCCCAGGAAGATTCTTTTTGCGAGACATAACAGTTGATATCACAGAACATCATTCATTACAAACCATAATTGTCTTACATCAAGGGATCACATGATCCAATATTCAACAACCGTTGATCTACAGATCAACATTCAAAATACACATAGCGGAAGCGAAGTAGTTGTGGTCCATCTATTCCACAGGCAACGCTTGACTTCAGAAGACGATCCTAGTTATCGTAGACGTCCTGCTGTCCGTCATCCTGATACTGTTGCTCCTCTTCATAGTCTGGCCATTTGAATAGCCAGTGACACAGCCATGAGTACTTTAAAGTACTCGCAAACTAATACTAGTGTAAGCACTATCAATTCTGGTAAAGTGGTTCTAAGCTCTAGGTTTATGTGCATAAAGCCAGTTTTATTTCGTAAGCACTTAGTAGTAAAAGACTCTTTATTTTCCTAACTAACTCAAGTGGGAACATTAGTGTCATTCCCACAACTCTGTTGTGATCAAGTCAAATTCACTTTTCAATTCACCATTCATTTTTAGAAAACATCTGACAACGGAACAGTATGGCCATCCAACCGTCCATAACCGCGGACACGGCTATTCGAATAGGTTTACACTCTGCAGAGGTTGTACACTTGTGCCACAACTTTTGATCCGTCAGGGATAGCCTTGAATAATCATACTCAGTATGCGGATCATCAACCATAACCTTTCACTTACATACCCCTAGCATAGGCACCTCTCCCCATGAGTTTGGCCTCCCAGTGATAGAAATCTGCTATCCTGGGAACTGCACAGGGCTTGGGTAGGAAATTCACCTCATTTTCACGTCACTTCACATTTCACGGAGGCAGCCTCGGCATAACCCCTATGACGCTTGTTTAGAGGGAACCCATACTAAAATACGTAAACTTCCAGTTAAGCCCTACCCATAATCAGGTATTGTGGGGGTACTCTAAACTTGGAATGGTATCGCATCCGAACCCAATCATCAGTTTTTGTCAAATTCACCATGTCATTCAAGTCATATTCAGCTTCAAAATCTTTCAATAGAATGACTCATCATTCCAAGGTTTTCAAAGTCATTTGATTCATATGTTCCCATCTAGAGTAGTCAATTTTAGTTTTAGCACTAGCAACTAGTCATGAGGGGTGCTAACTAACTTGTAGCTCTCTAGGCTAACTTTGATGCTCTTGTAATACTTCATATCTAGACAAAAGTGAACTATGAGGAAAATAAACTTTGATAAACCAAAGTAAAAACTTGTAAGATAAAAACTTGGGTTGGGAATCCTTAAACACAAATAAACTTGTTATGATGCCTTGCTCAAAGGAGCTTGCATCAGGGTAGCTTGCAAGAGTATAGCTTGCCTTGATTGGTACAGTGATCAAAGTTTTCTTCTTCTTCCTCATAGAAGACCTCCTCCTCCTGGTAGTCCTCGGTACTAGCGTCTATAAACGGATACGAGGTATACAATCACCAAACAAATCTTATGTACTAGACCAAACACACAAAGGGTTCACACAAGCTAATCTAGCATCACATCATTATTAACATGGTGGTTGACTTTGTTTTCTTTTTAAGAAAAATAATTTCCTCTCATTGAAATATTTACTAGGGTTTCTCTTTATTTTCTTTGATAAATAATTTCCTCTCAATGAATCTTGTTAAGATTTAATCTTCTCAAATAATAAAGTATGAACTCATGTTGACCAAGGTCAACACTTCATATTTATCTATTTGAGAAATTGATTTAATTGAGATGCTCCATCTCAAACAATTTAATTACTACTATGGCACAATTTAATATCACCAAGTAATTAAATATGAGGTTCTATATACTAAAGTTATTACCTCACATTGAATTACTTGATACAATGATTTAAATGACAGGATACCTCTCATACTATTTAATAAATAAATTTGGGTAATTTAAATGGACTAGAAATAGCCACATAGCCATTATTTATTCTAGCCCATGATCATGGTAAACACCACTGTCATATTTTTGCATAAACAATTAGAGTTTTTGAAATGTGAATTATGAGAATTGGAATCACCTCAAAATTCATTATGGTTGATTTTTAATAATTGTTTGTATTTGCAAAAGGCACTACCTTGTTATTTTTACTACATGAGTTCTACAATGAACTAGGGTTTGAGACCAGTGTAGTTGGCTAGAGAATTTCCTAAGCTTTTCAACAATATTAATTTCATCAATTTTGACTCAGTAGATTTTGTTCTATTAAATTTTGAATATGGCACCAGTATTGAATTCAAACTAAATCAATCAATTCGAATTTGAATAGTTGGGCTCGTGCGGGAAACCTACACGGGCCAAAGAGAAAAAGAAAAGAAGACCGGCCCAGTAGCGCGTCTCGCACGCACGGGCCGCCTGACAATGGGGTCCACCTGTCAGCGACTTATAAACGCCGAATCGGTATGGATCAAAGGGAGGCGTTGGATTAGAAGCTGATCTAGCGGCTGGCGTGCGTCGTCGTCGACGACGAGCACGAGCTCACTGGCATCAAGCACCAGGGGGTCGGAGGGCTAACCAGTGGCCAACGATGATTGGCGATGATGCACGGCGGGGTTGTTGACGACGGCGGTTCTCCTGGTACAAGCGGCGGCTCCTGGGGCGGCTCCTAGCTTCGTCTCCGTCTGCGGCGGCTCCGCAGCACTCCGGCGATGAATTGGCGAGCTACAGGTTAAGTTGGGAAGAGGCGTTGCTCGAGGAGGGGTTCTGAGATGAGAGGAGGAGAGTGGCGTGGAGAATTGGAGCGGGGGAAGCCTCCTTTTATAGGAGCGACGATGTGCCGAGGCGCGCGGGGCAGGTCAAGCATGGCGACGGTGATACAGTGGCGGAGAGAGTTGGGCGATGACACAGCAGCGTTGGCGACGTCATGGCGAGCACGGAGGGCTTGACGGCACTGAAAACGGTGGTCCGTGGCAAGCAGGAGCGTGACGCGAGCGCGCAGTACCGTGGCGGAAGTCGCCGATGGTGACGGTCCTCTCCGGCGCGAACGGTCGTGTCTGGGATGTACCTGGCATCGTGGTGAGTGGGTGTGAGAGAGGAGAGGTGAAGGGGAGGACGAGGCTGACGGGGCGCGCGCGTGCTCTGGCGTGTCCAGTGACGTGATCATGCACGCTCTGGCGCGTCTGGGCGTCGTGGGCGCGTCGTGTTCCCGTCGTTGCGGTGACTCTCCTGGCCAATAGTGATGTCCAACGTGATCAGCCGAGTGTGGAGAGGTCCCAGGACATGATGATGCACACCAGATCTGAGAGGAGAAAGGAGTTGGCATGGTGAGTGGCAAGGTACACGGCATGGAGATGGTTTGGTCAATTCTCTCCTGTGATCATTGAAGCAATGGCATGGTTTGGTCCAGGGGATGCAAGGGAGAGTAAGTGGTGACATAGGCACAAATGGTTTGGTCTAAAACCTGTTGGTTAATAGGATGTATAGGGTTGGCAGATTAGTGCATGCCAGGTGTTCGACACAATGGCCGCATGAAGCAATTTTTTTAATTTTGCAGAAATATTTCTTGAGTGTGTTTCAAATAATCTTGGCCATCCCCTGGTAGTGTTGGTTTGCAAAATGGAGGTGATTTGGGAAAATCCAAAATAGGTATGATCTTAAATCTGCTTTGATGTTGCATCTTGGCTTGATTATATTAAGCAAATGAGAAAGACTTTGCCATGTTGGTCTTCACCAAAAGTGTTCACCTTGATGAGTTCTTGGATGAGGTGCAAAGAGTTGAGAGAGTTTAGTTTAAAAATTTCTTAATACAGAGGCTCAAAGTGGGTACCCTGATATAAATTGTCAAAATGACCATTATCATATGTGAGTGGGTTTTGCTATTTTCTTTGGTTTGTTTTGTATTCCTTTGATTCCAAAGTGATTCTTATGTGTTTAGTAACATTTCCAAACCATCTAAACCAAGTAGAATGGCCTAGGTTAAATATTTGCAAATATGGCCATAAGTCCATATGTGGTGTTATTTTCATTTTCTCTTTTTCTTCTTTGTCCCTCTTGATTCCATTTGGCATGGTTTAGGGTTTTAGCACATTGTCAAGTATTTCAAGCACACATCATGGCAATAACACAAGGATCATGCATGAACACTATGCACACACATTAATTTTATTTGAGTTTTTGTTGGTTCCAAAATTTGAATAATGGAAACTCCTTCTCTTATTGATTTGAAATTTTTGGGATGTTACAAACCCTTATCCCTTACAAAAGATCTCGTCCCGAGATCTTAAAGAAAACTAGGAACTAAAGAGATTTGGGAATTCAGTCCTCATATAATCTTCTCGCTCCCAAGTGGCTTCTTCTTCCGTATGATTGCTCTATTGGATCTTCAGAAACCTGATACTCCTGGTGCGGGTGGTTATGAAGGCTTCTTCTAGGATACGAATAGGTACTTCACGATAGGTCAAGTCCTTATGGATATCCACCGATCTGTGATCGATGTTTTTGAAAACCCCCGTCTTCTCCGGAACCTCCAAACACTTCCGAAGTAACGAGATGTGAAACACATCATGCACAGCTAACATTTCCTCTGGTAGTTCCAGCTAATATGATACTTCTCCTCGGTGAATCAGAACTTTGAAGGGTCGAAAATATCTAGGTGCAAGCTTTCCTCTGAGTTGGAATCTCTGCATTCCTTTGAGGGGTGATACTTTGAGATACACCAAGTCTCCGATATTGAAGGTCATCTCTCGGCGTCTCTTGTCAGCATAACTCTTCTGTCTTGATTGGGCAGTCTTGAGGTATTCACGGATCTTGTGAACCTTCTCTTCAGCTTCTCGGAGAATATCTGGTCCAAAGATTTGACTATCTCCGACTTCTGACCAGTTCAAAGGGGTACGACACTTCCTTCCGTACAATGCTTCAAAGGGGGCCATTTGCAAACTGGCTTGATAACTGTTGTTGTATGAGAATTCTGCGTAAGGCAGGCAATCTTCCCATTTAGATCCATATTCAAGTACACATGCTCTCAACATATCTTCCAGTATCTGATTGACTCTTTCTGTCTGTCCATCAGTCTGCGAGTGATAAGCTGTGCTGAAATTCAGCCGGGTTCCTAATCCTTCATGTAATTTCTGCAAGAATCTTGAGGTAAATTGGGATCCTCTATCTGACACAATTGACTTTGGTGTTCCATGCAGGCTAACTATTCTTGAGATATATAACTCTGCTAGCTTAGGGCCTTGGTAGGTGGTCTTGACTGGGATGAAATGGGCTACCTTGGTTAATCTATCGACCACTACCCAAATAGAATCATTTCCTCTACTTGATTTGGGCAATCCAGTTATGAAATCCATTCCTACATAATCCCACTTCCATTCAGGGATCTATAATGGCTGCAGCAATCCTGCGGGTCGTTGATGTTCTGCTTTGACTCTCTGACAGATATCACATTTGGCTATGTAGCTTCCAATCTCTCTCTTCATTCCATGCCACCAAAATTGTTCCTTCAAATCTTGGTACATCTTGGTTCCACCAGGGTGAATGGAGTAAAGGGTATCATGAGCTTCCTTCAAAATGACTTGCTTCAACTCTGAATCTGCCGGCACATATAGGCGTCCGTTGTACCGAAGAACTCCTTCTTCATCTTCGGTAAATCCTGGTGCATTTCCTTCAGCTATTTGGCTCTTGATTCTGTCAATGCTGGCATTTCCTTTTTGTGCTTCCTTTATCTGACTAATCAAGGTAGGTTGGAGCTCTAGGCTTGCTAGGAATCCTTCACTAACTAGCTCCAGTCTAAACTGCTCAAATTCCTGATGCAAACTAGGTTGCGCTTCTGCGATCATGGAGTTCAGTTGACACAGCTGTCTACTCAGGGCATCCGCTACCACATTGGCCTTGCCAGGGTGGTAGTGAATTTGTAGGTCATAATCCTTAATCAATTCAATCCATCTTCTCTACCTCATATTCAGCTCCTTCTGAGTGAAAATGTACTTCAGGCTCTTATGATCCGAATAGATCTCGCATCGATTACCCATGAGGTAATGACGCCATACTTTCAAGGCTAAAACAACTGCTGCTAACTCTAAGTCATGGGTTGGGTAATTCTGCTCATGTTGCTTCAATTGCCTAGACAGATATGATATCACTTTGCCTTCTTGGATCAACACACATCCAAGACCATTCTTGGATGCGTCACAATAGACGTCAAATGGCTTGGTGATGTCAGGCATGATCAAGATTGGGGCTGTGGTTAATCTTTTCTTGAGCTTCTGAAAACTATCCTCACATTTGTCAGTCCATTCAAACTTCTTGTCTTTCTTCAACAGTTGAGTCATGGGTCTGGCTATGCTTGAAAATCCTTAAACAAACCTGCGGTAATATCCCGCTAATCCAAGAAATGCACGGACTTCAGTTTGACTGTTAGGGACTTTCCATTCTTCCACGGTCTTGATCTTTGCGGGATCTACGGCAATTCCTCCTGCAGACAGAATATGTCCCAGGAATCCTACTTCCTTTAACCAAAACTCACATTTTCTGAACTTGGCATACAACTGATGCTCCCTAAGGGTTTCCAAGATAATTTCCAGATGTTGCTCATGTTCTTCTTCTGACTTGGAGTAGATTAGAATGTCGTCGATAAAGACAACGACAAACTTATCCAAAAAGTTCATAAAGATCTTATTCATGAGATTCATGAAATAAGATGGGGCATTGGTTAATCCAAATGACATGACATTGTACTCATACAATCGATATCTGGTGGTGAAGGCAGTCTTGGGGATATCCGTTGCACGAATCTTCAGCTGATGATAACCAGTCCTAAGATCAATCTTAGAGAATACTCTGGCACCGGTCAGGTGGTCAAACAGGTCTTCTATCTTTGGCAAAGGGTACTTGTTCTTGATGGTGACGTCGTTCAATTTATGGTAATCCGTACATAAACGAGTGGCACCGTCCTTCTTATCCACAAACAATACCGGTGATCTCCATGGCGAGGCACTTGGTCGAATCAGACCTTTGTGCAGCATGTCATCCAGTTGCTTCTTCAGTTCCACTAACTTTGCTGGGTTCATACTATAGGCTCTCTGGGCTATGGGTCCTGTTCCAGGGATTAACTCAATGATAAACTCGATATCCCGATCTGGGGGCATACGGGGTAGATCATCAGGAAAGACATCGGGGTATCTATAGACGACCCTGATCTGATCCAAGGTTGGCTTGGCTAAACTCTGGTTGCAGGTGAACTTTCTGGGCAGCCTTTCGGACACGTGTTCTACTAACACACCGGTGCTACTAGTCATGGTGATGGCCTTCTTGGCACAATCAATCAATCCATGATGCTTTGACATCCAATCCATACCCAGTACTACTTCCAAACCTTTTGTTCCCAGAACAATCAAATTTGCATAAAAATCTATTTCATGTATTCTGATAGGCACATCTTTGCAAATTTTTCTAGCTTTTATAGTTGAACCAGGTATTTGAACTATCATAACATGCTTCAAACTGATGGGTTGAATCTTACTAGTGCATGCAAAATCTTCAGTAATAAACGAATGCGATGCTCCAGAATCAAACAACACTCTTGCAGGTACTGAGTTAACAGAAAACATACCCAGCACGACATCTGGCGCTTCCTGGGATTCTTCAGCATTCATGTGAAAGAGGCGGCCGCTGCGGTTGTTTGGGTGGCCTGGGGCAAACTTTCTTCCGATAGAGACACGGCGTTGCTGCTGAGCAGGTGCAGCGGTATTCGGGGCAGTCTTGGCAAGCTTCTTGGGGCACTCATTGGAGTAGTGGCCCACAACTCCACATTCATAACAAGTCACAGTTGACTTGTCCTTGGGGGTGATGGGGACATCATTGCTCCCAGTCCTTGGAGCAGTGTTGGTGTTGTTGTGGTTGCTGGGGGCTCTCATCAGGGCACGGTTGAAGTGATGGTTGTTGTTGGCATGGTGGTTGTTGTTGTGGTGGCCTCCTGGCCTTGGGTGTCCTCCACTCCGGTTGGGGAAACTCGGACGTGACATCGGCATCGGGGGCTTGTTGTTTCTTGAGGCAAATCCTCCGCTTGAGCTAGGGCGATACCTTGGGGTATTGCTGGGCCCACTCTGGTGCATCATTCTACGCTTGTGGTTCTCATTGGCTTGATGGAGTTTCCCTCCATCTGGATGGCAGAATCCACAAGTGCTTCCAAATCAGCAAACGGGATGTTCACAAGTACAGTTTGCATCTCATCATGCAGTCCATTCAAAAATCTTTCCTTCCTCTTTTCAGTGGTGTCGGTCTCATCTGGGGCGTACCTTGACAGAGTGAGGAATCTGTCGCGGTATTCCACCATGGACATCCTTCCTTGTTTGAGTTCCCTGGACTCATCCCTCATCTTCTTGATTAGACCCGGGGGAACATGGTACTTGCTAAACTTGAGCTTGAAATCTTCCCAAGTCATCATCTGTCCCACATTCATTGCACGGGCATTTGTCCACCAGGCTCTGGCAGGTCCTGACAGGTAGTGGGTGGCGAACAACACTTTCTCAGTGGCTTCTACTCCCGCAACTTCCCGATTCTTCTCCATGGTTTGGAGCCAATCATCAACATCTAGGGTCTCTTCTGTCTTGCTAAACATCGGAGGATTTGTATTCTGGAAATTCTTTAGCTTGGATCCAGGATGATCATGGTTTCCATGGCCTTGGTTGTTGTGGGCTATTTGCTGCAGTGCGGCAATATTGGCTTGTCGTTCAGCTCTCTCGGCTTCTCTATCTGCCATCAGTGTTTGTAAAAGCTGCAACATTGCATCTTGATTGCTGTTGCGAGTTGGAGGGGCCATCTGAACATTGAGATAGATCATGAGATAAGAGGGAATTTTCTATGGCTTGTTTGGGTAAGTTTAAAAGTTTAAAACTTGAATTCTTGTCATATTGAAATCAAACAACTCTTTCATTCATTCAAACAACACACATTACAAGTGAAAGAACATGTCCATTACCCCATGTGTGGTTTTGGTAATTGATGACAATCCCTATGGACTAACGGTTGCATTGAGAATATATCTTAGGTCAAGTCCATAGCCATGTGTTGGTCTCAAGGTTGGAAGATGGAGAAGATGGAGTACAATGACGAAGACGGTGTCGAAGAGAGACGAAGACGGTGTTGAAGATGAAGAGAGATGAAGACGGCGTAGAAGATGATTGAAGATGGTGGCGTGTCTGTTGGAGGAAGACGGTGGCGTGCGTAGAAGATGGATGAGGACGGTGGCATGTACAATGATGAAGAGGGTGAAGACGGAGCTTGCCGACTCGAGAGGAACGCGCAAGAATAAGGTTTGTGCTCGATTGGGTAGTAGGTTGCATCATCGGAGAGAGCTCAAACCTTGCATGCATTGCATCGTGTTTCTCGGTTATTCTTGGTTCTTATCCTTGAGATGTTCGAGAGGTTGTGTTCATTCTCATGACAAGCTCTAGCTCATCGGAAACGGATTCCGGATGCATTGCATGTTGCATATGCGAGGATGATGATTTTCCCGATATACCATATTGAGAGGTAATCATCATCCACTCTTTTCCATGATTTCATCATGTGAGAAGGTAGCTCTTGTCGCCCTCTTTCCAACAAAATTGGTTTCATGTCATTCCGAGTTTTCTAGCTGGAGTTATTCCATTTTCCGTGTTGCAGAGAAAAAGAAAACGAATTTAAAACCTTACTGGGCTGGGCGGTACTACCGTGGGCGGTACCGGCCAAAGTACCGCACATGCAGTTTTGCTTACTGGACTCAAAGCGGTACCAGGCCGGTACCGGCCCGGTAGTACCGTAACCCATTTACGGTACCAGGCCGGTACTGGGCCCGGTACTACCGGCCCGTTTTATTTTTTCTTTTTCTCCTTTTTCCCAGCTGCTCCTCTCTCCCCCGTCTTGAGCCGTGCCACTGCAGCCCGCCTCCACGCGCTCGCTGCCAGGCCGCCTTCCTCCACCGCAGTGGGCCAACTCGCCCTTGCCCGCACCTGGGCCGCCCCCGCACGCCTGGGCCTAGCCCCACCACCGCTGTCGGTCGCAGCTGCTCGCTCGAGCGAGCGTGGCCGTGGCCAGCGCCTCGACCAAGGCGTTGACCCACGTGCCTTGCCGCCCAGGCTCCGTACGGCCGGGGCTCTCCCGCGTGGGAGAGGCTCATGCGTGGCCAGCTGCATCGCATGTTGTCTGCTCCGCGCCGCTGCGCTGCTGCACGCTGCCCCACACTCTGCCGCCGCTGCTGATTCTTTCTCTCTCTCTCCTGCATGTTCAGATTTGCTCTGTTTAGGCACAAAGCGGTAGTACCGCTCCGTACAGCGTACTACCGGTTTGGGGCGTTTTCTGACCGTTTTTCTGCACAGTTTTGGCGCAAACGGTAGTACCACTTTAACAAGCGGTAGTACCGCTTTTGCGCGAATCTGACCGTTTTTCCAGTCCCAATAGCTATATTTCGGGCCCCCTATTTATACCTCTCTTCGACCTCTGACCAAACAACTTCTTTCCCTCCATTCTCTCTCCTCCATTGTTGACCTTGAAGTCTTTCTTCCTCCTCTTGATCCCCCCACTATTTCTTGCATATTTTTGGGGGAAAGGAGAGAGGAGATCTAGATTCTAGAGCTTCACCAATTGAATCCCTCTCCAAGTGAGGGGATCTTGCTAGATCTATCTTGGAGTAATTTGGTGTTCCTCCTCTATTTTGTTCTTCCTCCCTTATTCCCCCAATAGCTTTTGTAGCTTTGTTGGAATTTGGGGGAGAAGAACTTGGGCATCTTAGTGGTGTTCTTAGCCATTGCATTAGGTGTATCGGTGTAGGTTCTCTCCGGGGTTTCGGTCTCGTAGAGGGCATGTTGACCTTGGTGGTGTTGTTGCCTTAGTGGCCTTGTTACCTTTGTGGTGTTGTAGCCTTTGTGGCCTTGTAGCCTTAGTGGCCTTGTCGTCTTTGTGGCGTTGTTGCTTTTGTGGTGTGGTAGCCTTAGTGGCGTTGTTGCCTTTGTGGAGTGTGGTAGCCTTTGTGGTTTTGGAGCCGGTTGTGGCGCGTTGGTGTCTTGGTGGCCTTGCCGCCGGTGTGGCGTGTTGTAGCCTCTTGTGGCCTTGTACTTGAGAGCATCTGTGTTGTGGAGTTGCCTCAAGCTTGATACTTGGGAGTTTTCCCAAGCTTGTACGGGTTCGGTGACCACCCTCAAGGGTCCCTTAGTGGATCGAGGCTTTCCACTTGGTGGAAGGGCTCGAGGAGAATACGGTGGCCCTAGTGGCTCATTGGAGTGCCTCGTGCCTCCACACCGCTCCAATGGAGATGTAGCACCCTTGGGTGTGAACTTCGGGATACATCGTCGTCTCCTCGTGCACCGGTTACTTCTCAACCCGAGCTACTTTACCTATGCGCTTTACATTGTGATATCTATCTTTCTTGATGTGCTATATCTAGTTGGTTATCACCTTGTTGCTCATCATGCTTATCATATGTTGTTGGTGCACATAGGCAAACCCCTAGTTGATAGGCTTTGAGCTAAACTAGTAAACACTTAGTAGTTTTATTCTGCCTAGTTTAGCTCTCAAGTAGAAGTTTTTATACACCGCCTATTCACCCCCCTCTAGGCGACGTCCTTATACATTCAATGGTATCAGAGCTAGGGCTCTCTTATCTTGTTGGGCTTCACCGCCTAGAGAGTAATGACGTCGGCTAGAGGATTAGTGCACATTTCCACTTTTACATTTGATGGCACAAATTATGATGCTTGGAAATTATACATGCTTGATTATTTTAGGGGCATGCACCCACATATGGAGCAAATTCTTGATATGGGTTTTTCTCCTCCTAAGGATCCACAAAATCCATCTTTTGAGGAGAAGAAAAACTCTTATCTAGATGCTCAAGCTACTAAAGTGCTTTGCCATGTTGTGAGTCATGTAGTGATTTCCTCCATCGCGCCTTTCCGGAGTGCTCATGAGTTTTGGACAAAGCTTGGAGATACATATGGTGGGTCCAAGACCATTGAGGATGATCACACTCCTTCCACTTCACCAATGTGTGGTAAGACACAAGGTAATGGTATGGTGAGTGGTGATGAACATTGTTGTTGATGGTGAGCCTTCTCTTGATGATTCTTCATCCCTATCCCATTGCAATGTTTCATCTTTGGACTTGAACACTTATAGCACTAGAAATATCTTACATGCTAGTGTTGATAGTCCTTGCATATCTTCATCCCATGTTGATATGCTTGCCTTGTCTTGTGGCCATGATAAAAATGCTTCGTTTTCCTTTAGTATTTGTGTGACTAACAATGTAGAGAAAACCGAAGATACTATGGGCCAAGACAAGATCTTGGATGGAGCTTCAAGTAGTTCATCTTCTTCGTCATCTCACGGTTCTCACACATGCCTTATGGCTAGGGCGTCTAAGGTATCTCCTTCCTTGGAACCCTATATATCTAGTGATGATGAAGTTGATGATATGGAACGACTTAATGTTGCTTCCTTAAACATGATGAGTGAGTTGGTTTTTCATGCTCTTCATAAGAAGAAATTTTCTTGCTCTAACTTTATGAAAATCTTGGCTTTTGCCATTGAGAGCACAAAATTTATTGAGAAAATGGAAGAGCATGAGCGCGAGTATGCAAACGAGATTGCAACTCTTAGTGAAGCTCTTGAAGAACAAAAAATCACCAATGAAACTCTTGAGGCGACCTTTACTCTAGAGCTATCTAAAGTAAATGAATCTCGTGATAGAGCTTTAGAGGTGGCAAATGATTTTCAAATTAAAAATGTTGAGCTAGTAATTTCTCATGCTAAACTCCTTGAGGATTTTGAGCTTCTCAAAAATGGGTCTAGGGCCATTGAGAGTGAGCTCATCAAAATCACCGAGTCACATGAGCAATTTAAGGCTCTCAACCTAATAGAGCTTCCTAAGTTGCCTTCTCCTTGTGCTATAATTGATAATGCTTGTGCTACTAACTCTACCTCTTGTGAAGCATCCGTCTTAAAGGAGAATGTTGAGCTAAGGGCTCAACTTGCTTTGCTAACATGCAATTATGAGAAATTGGAAGAAAGTCATGGAAAGCTTTCTAGCTCCCATGATGATCTTCTAGTCTCACAAAATTTGCTAAAGTTAGCTCATGAGGCTATCATGTCAAAGGTAAAATCTTGTGAGCCTCATGTGAGTACTAGCACTACCTCTCAAAATGCAATTTTGCCATGTGCTAGTGCTTTTAGTTCACCCACTCATGCTATTGATTTATCTTGTGGTGAACTACCTTCTATGCTTTGTTGCTCTACAAATCCATGTGCTAGTACTAGTAATTCACCCACCCATGCTATTGCTATATCTTGTGGTGAATTACATACCTTACCTTGTTGCTCTAACAATGAAGCTTCCACTTCCTCTAGTACTTGTGTTGTTACTAACCATGTAGGGGAAATCGAAGAGCTCGAGGCCCAAGTCTCTTCTTTGAAGAAGGACTTGGTAAAGAGTCATGAAGGGAAGCAATTCCCCAATGACAAGAGTGGACTTGGATTCAACTCCAACAATAAGAACAAGTCCACCACGCACAAGCGGAAGAAGGGCCAAGGGCATGTGAAGGATCCCGCCAAGATTGTGTGCTTCAAGTGCAAGATTGAAGGGCATCATGTTAGATCGTGCCCCTTGAAGAAGAAGCCACTTGGAGAGAAGAAACAAGGGAAGCGTCCTCAAGATGGAGCTCATGATCTACCTCAAGGTCAAGCTCATGGTCTACCTCGACTTGAAGAAAGACCGCTACCCAAGAAGGATCAAGCCAAGGCTCCCATTGTGGAGAAATCAAGTGAGAAGAAGGAGAAGAGAAGAACATGCTACATATGCCATGAGAAGGGCCACATCTCCTCCTTTTGCACTATTGGTAACTCATCCAACCCTATCTTGATCCGTGGTGCTTATTCTCTTTGCAAGGATAAGGTTGGAAATGAGTTTGCCAAATATATGGGCACTCAATGTGGTTTCTCAAAAAGAACCATTTGGGTTGCCAAGCCTATTGTGACTAACTTCTTAGGACCCAACTTGGTTGGGGACCATCGAGCCAAAATTTGATCAATAGGTACATGTAGAGGGCATGGAGACTTGACTAGTTCATGAAGACTTAGGGGATCTTCATCATTCTTATTTCCTCAAGTCAAGTATTATTCCTTTCATCCTTTACCCATGCACCTCCTTGCGGTAACGAGTCCTCAACTCCTTTAAATTCAAAGTTACTCGCTCCCCTTTTACACGTGTTGGTTTTGTACCTCGCATGTGGTTCTGTATGTTGTGCTTCCTACTTGCTTATCTTGCTTCCATGCTTATATATGTTGGGTGGCACATCATGTACAATTGTTCTTATGTCGAACCTATTGCATCTTGTTGATATCTTAGTTGTTACTCGTGTGAGAAATTAATGGACTATCCCATTTTGGGGGAGTGATATGCTTTGTGCATTTCACAATCTTAAAATGTGTGACATGATGAATAAAATTGTATAATATCCATTAATTATCTCACGTGGTTCTTATTTGCCTCTTGCACGAAAAATGTCTTTATCACATTATGGGGGAGTATTATGCTTTGTGCATCTTACAAGCCTAGAAAATGTGAACACTTGAGGTTGTGTCACATAGAATTGATATTTTAGATTATCTTGTTCCTATGTGACATGTGTGCTCAAACAAATCCCACTCTACCATATGCTTTGTTTCCTGGGAAGATGATCTTGGACAAAATCACAAACTACCATATGGAAGTACTTCCTAAATACCTCTTGTCCATGGACAATTGGTAATAAATTGTGGTTTTGTTCCGGATCATCCTCACACTTGGCTCATGTGCTCAATTGCTTTATTTCTTGCGAAGAATTTGTCCTTGTGGGTTAGCCTCCCATGTGTCTTCCTTGCTTCTTTTGGATCTCCTTGTTTCACTTGAACCTTGTTAGTGTTTTGATAAACAATGGTAGAGCGATGATCCCGCATTTGTGCATTTTGTATTCAAACGCAAAATCGCAAATGGTGCACTAATTTTGGGGGAGCTCTCCTATGTTCGTTAAAACACTCCCTTGTTTCAAGAATTTGACTTTGGAAGACAAACCTTTTCTTTTCGGTACTTTTGTGCCATCATGAAAAGTGTTGAAGGTTTGGTTTATTTGGAACCTTGCTTTCTTTGGGAGTTGGTTATCTCATTACTTGATATTTGGTTTTATCTTCCTAAAATGAGATAAGTCCTTGAGCATGCTTGTTTTAATTATCTTGCTCTATTTCTCTTGTACCTATCTTGTCTGTGCATGTTTCTTTGTGGATAAATATCTTCGTGATGTTGTCGAATTAGAGAAACTTATATACATAAGAGATGGTGCATATCTTTTGATATCCCTCTTTGTGGGAGTCCATCCTTTTATACTTATTTGACTCTTTGTTGGTTCCACAAAGAACTTGGTTATGAGTGCTCATGTTATTCTATTTGCATCTTCATGCACTCATACTTGATTCGATGGTTCATTGGATTGCTTGCTTCATTTGTCGAAGCTTTCTCATCTTCTTATTCTCTTGCAATCTTTGATCCTCAATATAGTTTGATTTCCTCCGAATATTCGTCATTGAATATGTGCATTTGACTTCACTCACAATTATGAGAAATGCACAACTTATGGAGGAACGCTCACTATATTGGCCTTCTAAACCTTTCATCCATTTTGGCAATCGATGCCAATGGGGGAGAAGTTTGGAGGGTTTAAGGGAATTGCTTTTGTTGGTTCTTAAGCATTTGCCTTTCATGCCTTGCATTTGTTGCTTTGCATGGTTGAATATTTAGAGGATACTCCGCTAGGCTTTAATTGCCGGTATATGCAATGAAATTCAAGTTCATTCACACATGCATATATTATGGGGGAGTTTTTTCTAAATATTCAAATTGGGTTGTTCGCTAAATTCCATATTTAAACCATCTCAAAGAGATTGTCATCAATTACCAAAATGGGGGAGATTGAAAGAACAGGTCCATTACCCCATGTGTGGTTTTGGTAATTGATGACAATCCCTATGGACTAACGGTTGCATTGAGAATCTATCTTAGGTCAAGTCCATAGCCATGTGTTGGTCTCAAGGTTGCAAGATGGAGAAGATGGAGTACAATGACGAAGACGGTGTTGAAGAGAGACGAAGACGGTGTTGAAGATGAAGAGAGATGAAGACGACATAGAAGATGATTAAAGACGGTGGCGTGTATGTTGGAGGAAGACGGTGGCGTGCGTAGAAGATGGATGAGGACGGTGGCATGTACAATGATGAAGAGGGTGAAGACGGAGCTTGCCGACTCGAGAGGAACGCACAAGAATAAGGTTTGTGCTCGATAGGATAGTAGGTCGCATCATCGGAGAGAGCTCAAACCTTGCATGCATTGCATCGTGTTTCTCGGTTATTCTTGGTTCTTATCCTTGAGATGTTCGAGAGCTTGTGTTCATTCTCATGACAAGCTCTAGCTCATTGGAAACGGATTCCGGATGCATTGCATGTTGCATATGCGAGGATGATGATTTCCCCGATATACCATATTGAGAGGTTACACCTCTATGACCATGATAAAATCATCATCCACTCTTTTCCATGATTTCATCATGTGAGAAGGTAGCTCTTGTCGCCCTCTTTCCAACAAAATTAGGTTCATGTCATTCCGAGTTTTCTAGCTGGAGTTATTGCATTTTCCATGTTGCAGAGAAAAAGAAAACGAATTTAAAACCTTACTGGCCCGGGCGGTACTACCGTGGGCGGTACCGGCCAAAGTACCGCACGTGCAGTTTTTCTTACTGAACTTAAAGCGGTACCAGGCCGGTACCGGCCTGGTAGTACCGTAACCCATTTACGGTACCAGGCCGGTACCGGGCCCGGTACTACCGGCCCGTTTTATTTTTTCTTTTTCTCCTTTTTCCCAGCTGCTCCTCTCTCCCCCGTCTTGGGCCACGCCGCTGCAGCCCGCCTCCACGTGCTCGCTGCCAGGCCGCCTGCCTCCACCGCAGTGGGCCGCCTCGCCCTTGCCCGCACCTGGGCCGCCCCGCACGCCTGGGCCTAGCCCTACCACCGCTGTCGGTCGCTGCTGCTCACTCGAGCGAGCGTGGCCGTGGCCAGCGCCTCGACCAAGGCGTTGACCCACGCGCCTTCCCGCCCAGGCTCCGTACGGTCGGGGCTCTCCCGTGCGGGAGAGGCTCATGCGTGGCCAGCTGCATCGCATGCTGTCTGGTCCGCGCCGCTGCGCTGCTGCACGCTGCCCCACGCTCTGCCGCCGCTGCTGATTCTTTCTCTCTCTCCTGCATGTTCAGATTTGCTCTGTTTAGGCACAAAGCGGTAGTACCGCTCCGTACAGCGGTACTACCAGTTTGGGGAGTTTTCTGACCGCTTTTGCGCGAATCTGACCGTTTTTCCAGTCCCAACTGCTATATTTCGGGCCCCCTATTTATACCTCTCTTCCACCTCCGACCAAAGAACTTCTTCCCCTCCATTCTCTCTCCTCCATTGTTGACCTTGAAGTATTTCTTCCTCCTCTTGATCCCCCCACTATTTCTTGCATATTTTTGGGGGAAAGGATAGAGGAGATCTAGATCTAGAGCATCACCAATTCAATCCCTCTCCAAGTGAGGGGATCTTGCTAGATCTATCTTGGAGTAATTTGGTGTTCCTCCTCTATTTTGTTCTTCCTCCCTTATTCCCCCACTAGATTTTGTAGCTTTGTTGGAATTTGGGGGAGAAGAACTTGGGCATCTTAGTGGTGTTCTTAGCCATTGCATTAGGTGCATCAGTGTAGGTTCTCTCCGGGGTTTCGGTCTCGTAGAGGGCATGTTGACCTTGGTGGTGTTGTTGCCTTAGTGGCCTTGTTACCTTTGTGGTGTTGTAGCCTATGTGGCTTTGTAGCCTTAGTGGCCTTGTCGTCTTTGTGGCGTTGTTGCTTTTGTGGTGTGGTAGCCTTAGTGGCGTTGTTGCCTTTGTGGAGTGTGGTAGCCTTTGTGGTTTTGGACCCGGTTGTGGCGCGTTGGTGTCTTGGTGGCCTTGCCGCCGGTGTGGCGTGTTGTAGCATCTTGTGGCCTTGTACTTGAGAGCCTCCGTGTTGTGGAGTTGCCTCAAGCTTGATACTTGGGAGTTTGCCCAAGCTTGTACGGGTTCGGTGACCACCCTCAAGGGTCCCTTAGTGGATCTAGGCTTTCCACTTGGTGGAAGGGCTCGAGGATAATATGGTGGCCCTAGTGGCTCATTGGAGTGCCTCGTGCCTCCACACCGCTCCAACGGAGACGTAGCACCCTTGGGTGTGAACTTTGGGATACATCGTCGTCTCCTCATGCACCGGTTACTTCTCAACCCGAGCTCCTTTACCTATGCGCTTTACATTGTGATATCTATTTTGCTTGATGTGTTATATCTAGTTGGTTATCACCTTGTTGCTCATCATGCTTAGCATAGGTTGTTGGTGCACATAGCCAAACCCCTAGTTGATAGGCTTTGAGCTAAACTAGTAAACACTTAGTAGTTTTATTCCGCCTAGTTTAGCTCTCAAGTAGAAGTTTTTATACACCGCCTATTCACCCCCCCCCCTCTAGGCGACGTCCTTATACATTCAACAAGCTAACACATCAATGGTTTTAAGAACCATTTTACTCGTGCTACGATACAAGGGGATCCTGATACAAACTCACACCTACACAAGTGCTCAAGTGCAACTACTACTCATCATCCACATCTATCGGGACGAAGTCATCTTCTCCGGCGTCCGTGAACTCGTTGCCTTCCACATCAGTGTCTTCATCTTCCTCAAAGTCATCATCATCACTCAGGTAGGCTGCTCCTCCCTGAATGTCTTCACCTTCTTCTTCCAAATCCCTCAACTGATCCTCTTGTGCCTTGACAGTTGCCTCCAAGGATACTATCTTCGCGCGGAGGCGAGCAATGGTGGAGTCCTTCTTGGCACGCTGCATGCGGAGTGACTTGCGATCCTTGGCAAGCATCTTGATGGTCTCGGTCTGCTGCGACATGTGGAGGTGGGTCTGGTTGGCGTAGACACGAGACTTGTCTAGCTCCTTGCGGGTCTCGTGCAGCATAAAGTCCAGGTGCTCCACGTGATACACTACAAGAAAAGTTCTGATAGACAACGTCCCAAAATCGTCCACTAAGGGCCATTTTTCGTCGCCTATGGGCCTAACCCGACGATATGGGTTCTGTGGTCGAAACTGCGTCAGGCAAATTCCTACCACGTTTTTTCGGTCTGTCGCGTTTGGGCGCCCTTTCGCCACGGAAAATCGGATCGTTGCAGAAGTGTTTTCGGGAGCCCGTTGACTGCCGACGTCATGCAAACTGACACGTGGCAGACGCCGTTAACTGCGCTTAACGCCGTTAACCGGCTGAAACCCCATGGTAGATGGTAGGCCCACACGAGGCCTACCACGTCTTAAGCGGGTCGGCCCGTTTAGTTTGCGGACCGGGCCAGCTGACTTAGTTTGACCGGTCAACAATATAGCTGGGCTGGTCCATTAGTTACGTGGGCCGGGCCTAACCTCTAAGGTTGACTGGTCAAAATTTAAATGGGCCGGCCCGCTAAGCATGTGGGCCGGGCCGAATGCACTCTTTGACCGGTCAACAGGCAAAAGGGCCGGCCCACTAGACATGTGGGCTCACCTTTCCTGTTATCGGGCCGACCCATTTGACAAGTGGGGTCCACCATAAAGCAAGTGGGCCTTCCAAGAAGTTAGTGGGCCGGCCATTAGCATGTGGGTCCCACTTTCCTGCTATCGGGCCGGCCCATTAGTAAGTGGGGTCCACCATAGATCAAGTGGGCTGGCCCAACAAGCTAGTGGGCCACTCCAAAAAACACAGGTGGGTCCCACTTCCTGTTAAAGGGCCGGCCCATTTAGTATGTGGGGTCCACCCTATAGCAAGTGGGCTGGCCCAACAAGATAGTGGGCCGGCCCAATAAGATGGTGGGGCCCACTTTTGTGTAACCGGGCCAGCCCATTTAGTATGTGGGTCCACCATAATGCAAATGGGCTGGCCCACCAGGTTGGCGGGCCAGCCCAATAAACATGTGGGGTCCACTTTCCTGCTGACGGGCCGACCCAGTTAGTATGTGGGGTCCACGATAAAAGCAATTGGGCTGGCCCAACTAGTTAGTGGGCCGACCCAATAAGCTTGTGGGGGCCACTATCGTGCTACCGGGCTGGCCCAGTTAGTATGTGGGGTCCACCGTAAAGTAGGTGGGCTGGCCCAACGAGTTAGCGGGCCGGCCCAATAAGCTTGTGGGGCCCACATTCCTGCTAACGGGCCGGCCCAGTTACCAAATGGGCTAGCCCAAGAAGCACGTGGGCCCACATTTGGCCGGCCCAGTTAGTGGGTTGGGTCCACCATAAAGCAAGTGGGCTGGCCCAATAAGTAAGTGGGCCAGCCCTTTTAGTTGCTGTTATATGCCGGGATGATAGGTGCTTTAGGATTTTGCGGGCGGGCACATATGTGATTTCGCTTAATTGGGCCGTTTAAGGGATGGGAATTTGTGATTTAGATTGCGCAAAACATAGAAAGATACTGAGAATATTTACGCAACACATGATTTCTGTCGGATAGCCTCACTTACCACAAGCACCATAGAAAAAATGCGCGAAAGAACTATAAAAACTAACTAAATATTACATCAGCTGCAAGGCTTTGAAAAAATATTACAGAACCCAGAGAAATTGAATGGTAATTAAACCTAGCAATACAATGAAGCGATTCCGCAATCTTTTAAGTTGTCCATGCACCACCTATATCTGAAACAAAGACATTACAAGTTAAGACAACAACAATGGAAAGGCAAAGACACTACAATATTGTTTACCAAAGAATATGGAACTCATCATTTCGTCGTTATAACAAGATCATTGTAATGCGCACAATAAGCAAACAAAGAGTGCATGCCGCATACCAACAGCCAATATAACAGAGCACGTTAGAATGAAACAGCAGACTTACTACTGTCGAGTCCCATGCAAACCAACATGTTCAGGGAGTACAAAATTGGCATGAACAACATAGTAGCAGGCTATAAATTTTGTAACAATGATGAGCAAGATGAAGTTATGATGGCTACATCTACAGAGAAGGGAATGTAAACCAAAAATAGAAGTTACAATGGCAAAAGCTAAAGAGGAGGGAATGTGAACCAACATGTGCCAAGTGCAATTACTGCAAATTGGCCGTGAACTAAATAATACTCCTGAACTTATAGTGAAGGGGATGCAAATCAAGATGTTTCGGGATATAAATTTGTAATGAGCAACACATAGAGGATAGTTAATGCTGGAGCTTAGGATGGACCAGATACAGAATATAGTGGGATCACCTGTGAACTTGTATAAGAGGGAATGAAAACCAATATGTTCAGCATTCCATATGTGAGCGTCATGCCAAGTCAGAGAAACAAGTCAATAATGCAGCTTTTGAAGAACAAGATGGCAAAATTATTGTCTAATAGTATGACAAGTTTATTTCTACTACAGGCTAGATAGCAGAGTGATAGCATGCCAAACTAAGTCCTTACTTTGTTAGCTTACAATGAACTAGATACAAAACAATGGCATCACCTGTAGTATAGGGAATGCAAGCCAACATGTTCATGGAGTAAAAAATTGGCACAAACAACATAGTAGCAGGCCATAATTTTTGTAACAACGACTGAGCAAGATAAAGTTATGATGGCTAGATCTACAGAGCAGGGAATGTAAACCAAATATAGAAGTTACGATGTCAAAAGCTATAGAGCAGGGAATGCGAACCAACATGTGCTATTACTTAAAATTGGCCATGAACTAAATAATAGCAGGATGTTACTATAATAGCTAGGAATAAAACATATAGGAGTTATAATGGCATCACTCATAAACTTGTAGATAAGGGAAACAAATCAATTTGTTTCGGGATATAAACTTGTAATGAGCAACACATAGAGGATAGTTAATGCTACAGCTTAGGATGGACCAGAAACGGAATATAGTGGGATCACCTGTGAACTTGTAGAAGAGGGAATGCACACCAATATGTTCACCATTCTATATGTGAGCGCCATGCCAATTAAGAGAAACAAGTTAATATTGCAGCTTTTGAAGAATCGGATGGCGGACAAAATTATGATGGAAATAGCTGCCGTGACGAGTTCAAATAAATTTGTACCTGCAGGATGGCAGAGCGATAGCATGCAGGAACTAATAGCAGAGCGATTACTTTGTTAGCTTACGACGAAGTAGATAGAAATAACAATGGCATCACTTGTAGTACAGGGAATGCAAACCAACATGTTCAGGGAGAACAAGATTGGCATGCACAAAATAGTAGCAGCCTATAATTTTTGTAACAACGACTGAGCAAGATAGAAGTTATGATGGCTACATCTACAGAGCAGGGAATGCAAACCAAAATGTTCAATCCCTTAAAGTTAGCAATGAACTAGAAAATAGCAAGGTGTTATGGTCATAGCTAGGAATGAACTAAAAGAGCTTCAGACAAACAAGCATCTGAACCCAGAACATGGTGCTAAAACAAGGGACTTACATTAGGAGAAGCACTCTGTGGGAGTCACAGCAGATCTTCCTGGGGTTGATAGATCCGGTGATGAAGTACACTACATGTACTACTTGGGGTTGGAGAGACGGCCATTACACTTCATGGTTACTCATCTCATCAGGAAAAACGTAACAACGCGTCGTTAGCACAAACAGGTTCCCCCAATATTAAACAAGAACTTACAGGCAAGCAATAGAAAAGCGACAGTAGAAGAGTTTAGATCATGCACGGCGCCGGTGAAGCAGATCCGGTTCATGCACAGCGGTGTCGGTGAGCAAGATCCGATGCGGTGGACGACGGATACGGCGAAGCGGCTCCGGTGGGGTGGACGATACCGCAGCTGAAGCGACTGCGGTAGACTGCTGGATGAGCATATGGTTTCGAGGTTCGGCGGGGATGATCCGGTCCGGTTGATGACAGCGTCGATGAAGCGGCTCCGGCAGGCAGCCAGATGACGAGGATCGCGAGTCCTCGGGTAGGCCAGGGAAGTCCGGCGGGGATGTTCCGGTGCGGTGGTCATGGAGGTGGGAGAGAGAGGGACTTGGGAAGTTCCGGTGGGTGGTCTCAGAGGAGAGACTGAGGGAAATGAATTTTTTTTGGGAGGGTTTCCGGGCTAGGGAGGTGGTGATCGAAAAAATGACGGGCAAAGCCCTCACCAACCGACTTTGCTGTCATCCCCACATGGGTAGAATGGGAATTTGGAAGCATGTGAAATATTTGTATTTTGTGGGCGGGAAGTTTTGCCGCTATGAGATTTTGAATTTGGCTACGGTCCAAGTATAATGATAAAAAATTGTGACACCGTACTAGTACATCTGTTCAAGGCCGAGTGCAAAATCAAATCATCATCACGTTGAATATAGGTCACTACCATGATCATGATCTATCTTCTTAATCCCATTCAAAAATGCATTTGAAATATTTCAGGATTGGTGGGAGATTTTGCCGCCCGACTGAGATTAAATTAAACCACACGTTCGACAATTCAAACTTGAGACCTTGGCTATGATACCATTTAAGTTCGAACTGATTGAAAAAGGCTAGGAAATTAATTTATATAACATCCACAGGTACAACTACCAAGTTGATCCCAACCGCAGATAAATGCATCCACCAACAAAAGTCTGAACGGTGCCTTAATCTAAGGAAACATTTCACAAGACCAATGTACTCACTATGTTAGTGTTCATCTCCAATTATCTATGGCATTTTCTTAGTCTTTGGGAGATTATAACGAACTTGATTGGCCTCGTGCAATAGGGCATCACATGCTTCTAATCTCGATCTCAACATGTCAACTTTTGTTCTTAGCATAGCTGTTGCAACTCATTCTACTTGGAGTTGTTCCTCCAAAACTTGAGCAGAGAAAGACTTGGACTTGGGCCTCAAAACCCAGCATTTCGCAGGAAAGAGTTTTTGGTGATATCTTTATCTTTCCCGGGTTTCGCCATCTCGAATTTCATATTAGCCTGACAAGTTTTGAGTTGTGTAAAAAGAAAAGTTATTACAGAGAAAAATGCAGATGGTAGATTTAATGTGTACGAACTACTTTTAATCATACAAGTTGCCATGCCTGACTATAATAAGGACCATCTATCTTGATAGCGGGCATAATTATTAAGGTATTATTAATGGGCTACAATGTTCGTAGTCCTTCGAAGAAACGGCCTTTATTGCATTACGAGCAGAAAACAGTTCACACGTGCGCTCAGATTCAAATTTTTAGCATGCAGCCGATTTATGGTTTAATTGAAGTACACATCAGGATATTATTTCACACAAAATACAACAGCCACATGGAACATATCTAATTTTAGTACAATAATAAAATTTGCAATTATTACAGACCACGAAATTTTGAACGAAATTTTGAGCAGTAATTAATTACAACATTGGAATCAGCAGTCCACTTGACTGAACAACAGAATCAAATTTTATTTAGACACCTTCAATTCCCAGACACATCACAACTGGCTTACCATGACAAGTGCATAGGAGATTCTTTAGAACATTTTCTGTCAAAGTTTGCCTATTTTTCAATTCATGTATCTCTTGGCGTGTGTTGGCAATTAATTCATTAGCATCTTTGTTTTCCCGCCCAAATATATCAACTGCCTCTTGGAGTGCATCCCCCAAATCTCTTTGTGCCGGATTAAGTTGACCAATAGATACCATGGGCCTATGCGAGCAATATGCACTCTCACTGCTGCTTTGTGAAACATCAATATTTGAGGCATTGGCCCTTGCTTCTGGCTTTGTAGCTTTATTTGAAGCCTGAAATTTAGATAAAATAAGTTACAACACCATATGATGCAATAAAAGACCTCCAATTTCAAGAACATCATTGAGATGATATATCATAGCAAGCAATCAAAAATAGAGCCTCGTACATCTATTTCTTCTGGAACGGTTGGTGTACCGGACTGATGACCCACAAGTATAGGGGGTGTATCGTAGTATCTTCGATAAGTAAGAATGTCGATCCCAACGAGGAGCAGAAGGTGTTGACAGGCAGTTTTGATGAAGGATCCACTGTAAATGCTCACAAACAAGTATTCAGGGGGTTTTGATGTAACAGGTGAATAAAGTACGAGTAAGTAAAATGCGAGAGAAATAATTGCAGCGAGTGGCCCAATCCTTTTTAGCACAAAGGACAAGCCGGTTTGTTTACTTATAATGACCAAACGTTCTCGAGGACACACGGGATATTAGTCTAGTGCTTTCGCTACATACGCTTGATTAATCTTCATTGTTTTGATAAGTGTTGTGTGGGTGAACCTATGCTAATGTACCGCCCTTCCTAGGACTAATACATACTTGTGATTATACCCCTTGCAAGCATCCGCAACTACAAGAAAGTAATTAAGATAAATCTAACCACAGACCTTAAACTCGAGATCATGCGATCCCTCCAGCATCGATATACCAACGGGGGTTTAGGTTTCTGTCACTCCGGCAACCCCGCAATTGGCAAACGAGTACAAGATGCATTCCCCTAGGCCCATAAATGGTGAAGTGTCGTGTAGTCGACGTTCACACGACACCACTAGAAGAATAACACCACAACTTAAATATCATAACATTGAATATTACTCAACCATAGTTCACTACTAACATTTAGACTTCACCCATGTCCTCAAGAACTAAACGGACTACTCACGAGACATCATATGGAACATGATCAGAGGTGATATGATGATGAATAACAATCTGAACATAGACCTTGGTTCAATGGTTTCACTCAATAGCATCAATAACAAGTAGAAATCAGTATCGGGAGAGTTTCCCCTATCAAACAATCAAGATCAAACCCAAATTGCTACAGCGGTGATGATGTCCAGCGGTGGAGATGGCGGTGATGATGGTGGAGATGATGATGATGGTGATGGAGATGATGTCCAGCTCGATGGCGGTGACGATGGCGTCGATTTCCCCCTCCGGGAGGGAATTTCCCCGGCGGATTCCTCGCCCGCCGGAGAGCTCTTTCTCTCTCGGTGTTCTCCGCCCCGCAGAGGCGGCTGTAACCCTTCCTGAGGATTCCTCTGTGGCTTAGGTCTTCGGGACGAAGGGTTTCGCGAAGAAAAGGAGGCGAAAGAGGCCGAGGGGGCCCCACACCACATGGTGGCGCGGCTAGGCCATGGGCCGCGCCGCCCTATGGTGTGGGCCCACCTTGGGTCCACCTGACTCCCCCTTCTGGCTTCCTTCGTCATCTGGGAAAATAGGATTTTTGGTAAAACTTCCTTCCATAGTTGATCTTCCGAAATATTGCATCCTGACGGTGCTTTTTCCAGCAGAATCCTGGCTCCGGTGCTCGATCTCCAAATAATCATGAAACATGCAAAATAGATGAAATAACATAAGTATTGTGTCCCAATATAAAATATATCAATGAATAACAACAAATTATGATATAAAATAGTGATGCAAATTGGACGTATCAACTCCCCCCAAGCTTAGACTTCGCTTGTCCCCAAGCGAAACTGAACTCTGTAAACAGGTCCACATGTTTATGGAGTGAAGAGTCGATAAATAAAATACGGACAAGAAGCATCATATTAATTCACACAAGGCATTCTAGTAAACAACTTCCTCATATAATTCAACTTGAAACAAGTATAAGGTAATCACAAATAAAGGTGCATAAGAAATCATAATTGGTGATGGCAAACATTGTTCTTGGTCAGAGAACAGTTAACAGATTATACTTATCTATTGAGCAGCGCTCTCATAATAAAGCTTATGGTAAACTTGCATACTCAATCATATTAATCATTGATGACTTTCAAAGCTATATTCATTCAGGGTAAAACTTGTACTAAACAAGAAAGAGTAAAAACATGATGAAGCAAATCACAATATAATAATTTGATCACAACAACTCAAATGCTTGCTTGAGATGGAGGGAAATAGGTTTACTGACTCAAGCATAAAGTAAAAGACAGGCCCTTCGCAGAGGGAAGCAGGGATTAAATCATGTGCTAGAGCTTTTTCAGTTTTGAAATCATATAAAGAGAATAAAAGTAAAGTTTTGAGAGGTGTTTGTTGTTGTCAACGACTAGTAGCGGGTACTCTAACCCCCTTGCCAAACAGACCTCCAAAGAGCGGCTCCCATGAAGGACGTTATCTCTACCAGAAAGGTAGATCATCCCCCTTCTCTTTTGTTTACACATGTACTTTAGTTTATTTAAGGATGACACTCCCCCCAACCTTTGCTTACACAAGCCATGGCTAACCGAATCCTCGGGTGCCTTCCAACAATCTTCTACCATGGAGGAGTGTCTATTGCAAAATTAAGTTGCTTACTGATGAATCATGGCAAAACATGTGAAGAGAATTATTAATGAAAGTTGATTAATTTGGGGCTGGGAACCCCGTTGCCAGCTCTTATTGCAAAATTATAGGATAAGTGGATGAAGCCACTAGTCCATTAGTGGAGGCTGCCTAACAAGACTGAAAGATAAAACACCACATACTTCCTCATGAGCTATAAAACATTGACACAAATAAGAAGTAATAAGTTTTGAATTGTTTAAAGGTAGCACATGAAGTATTTACTTGGAATGGCAGAGAATACCATGCAGTAGGTAGATATAGTGGACACAATTGGCATAGGTTCGGGTTCAGGTTTGGATGCACGAGAAGTATTCCCTCTCAGTACAGGTCTTTGGCTAGCAAGGTTAAATAGCAAGCATAGGAGTTGAGGGAAACAAACAAATATACATGTGATAGAAACAATCATGCATCTTACTTGTAAGCACAAACAGCTTTTAACTTTAGAATACTAAGCTAAGAACTGATAAGAAAGATAATAACATCTTCTACATTTGTTTCCTCTATTCTTCTAAAACTCAAAGTGTTGTTGCTATTGACCATTGCTAAGTTTGCCAAAACCAAATAGATTAACTTAATGCTCCCAAAGTGGTACCTATACTAAAATCAAGATCAATCATATAGTAGAAATTGCAAACTAAAATAGGGTGTGCAATATGTAAATGATAAGACTTCTCATTAATATTCCATAACGATAACTCACACCAAGGGATACATAGACAAACTAAAGGAGAGATACTTCCACATTGCAACCCATCTCATACGATAACTTCCCTACTCATGATATGACACTACTTGATAGTAAAAAGTAAAAGGTGGTGATAATGTGATACCGCGGCACTCCCCCAAGCTTGGAACAAACCAAGGGGATGCCAATACCGATGATGAATTACTCCTTTGGCGATGGTGGTGATGAATTCCTGACAAGCTTCTCAATAAGCTCCTGAAGCTCATCAATCCTGTATATGAGGTTGCGAATCATCTCCGAATTGTGCTCGACGCGGTTAAGAAGTCTGTCCGATGACGAGTCCCAACTCTTGGAGTTATTTCCCCAACCTTCAGCTTCGGGCTCCGTCTTTCCTGCATTGTTAGAACGATCTATATCCCAATTGCTAGGCAGTGCTGCCTTGGGAGTCCTTTCAATTTGATTATTGTAGATTAGATTGTGGAAAGGATGGTGAATGCCTGAAGAAGATGTCCTTGGAGCTAGGTAATGGCGGGGAAGTCCTCCTCCGGTCCTAATCCGTGCGCTCTTCTTGGTGTTGAACGAGTCTGGCACCACTTCGATGCTTGCAATGGTGGTGCGCGGGCGCTCTTGCGGAACTTCTTCGACTTCCTCTTCATCCTCCTTTGCTTCTTCCTTGACGCTCTTGTCCTCTTCTCCCCACTCACGATCTTGATTATCTTCATCCGGAAGCTCCTTGCCCTTGTTCTTGGAGACCATGGTGCTTCTAAACTGAAAACAGATCCTGGCAGAAACAGCTCGAAACAAAACACGTCGAGAAAACGATATACGGACCTCCAGGGGTCCGGGGGATTTTATAATAAAAATTTTCAGAACAAACGGGAAGTACTAGGTCGAACCAGAGTCGGAAAGGGGCGACGAGGCGGTGCCACCATAGGTCGGCGCGGGCCCAGGCCAGGCCGCGCCGGCCTGTGGTGTCACGCACTCGTGCGTCCTTTCCACTCCGTTTCGATCTCGTAATTTTTCTTATTTTCCAAAAACAGCAAAAATAATGTTCGGAAAGTAAATTGCGAACTTTTCATTACCAGTACTGTTACCTATTCAAAGTCGAGTTCTGGCGGACTGTCAATTTGTCCTTTGATGAAAGCCTCCGGTGTTTCCACTTGAATAATATCAACATCAACATTATAAGAATCACCTGAGATATAATGCTTGAGTCTTTGTCCATTCACCACTTGCGTAGCATTGTGATACGTCCAAAACGTATCTACTTTCCCGAACACTTTTGCTATTGTTTGGCCTCTAATTTGTGTATTTTGGATGCAACTAATACGGACTAACGCTGTTTTCAGCAGAACTGCTCTGGTGTCTCGTTTTTGTGCAGAAATCCAACTTTCGGGAAAAACCTCGGAATTTATGCGGAAGGTCCTATTTTCCCAGGAAACTAACGGAGCCAGAAGGGCAATTGAAGTGGAGGCACGAGGGCCCCACACCATAGGGCGGCGCGGCCCAGGGGGGGCCCGCGCGGCCCTGTGGTGTGGCCCCCTCGGCCGGCCTCCGACGCCCTCCTTCGGACTACTTATTCGCCTCGACCTAAAAACGCCTGGAGAGAAGTCGAAGTCGCCAGAAACCCTCCAGAACGCCGCCACATCGCGAAACTCCGTCGCGGGAGCCAGAAGTCTCCGTTCTGGCACTCCGCCGGGACGGGGAATTGGAGGAGATCATCACCGCCATCACCGCCAACGCCTCTACATCAACCAGCCATGTTTCCCCCATCCATGTGTGAGTAATTCCCCCGCTGTAGGTGAAGGGGATGGTAGGGATTGGATGAGATTGGTCATGTAATAGCATAAGATTGTTAGGGCATAGTGCCTAGTGTCCGTAGATGGTACTTTTATGATATTGTTGCAACTTGTTATGCTTAATGCTTGTCACTAGGGCCCGAGTGCCATGATCTCAGATCTGAACATGTTATTGATTCATGAAGATATTCGTTGTTTATGATCTTACCTGCAAGTTGTATACACATGTCGCTGTCCGGAACCAATGGCCCCGAAGTGACCGAAATCGGGACAACCGGAGGGAATGGTAGCGATGTGAGGATCACATGTGTTCACGGAGTGTTAATGCTTTGCTCCGGTACTCTATTAAAAGGAGTACCTTAATATCCGATAGTTTCCCTTGAGGCCCGGCTGCCACCGGCTGGTAGGACAAAAGATGTTGTGCAAGTTTCTCATTGCGAGCACGTACGACTATAATTGGAACACATGCCTATTGATTGATTAGTACTTGGATACCGTTTTATTATTATCTCGCAAATGCCCTGCTATGATTGTTACATGAGTTTCTCTCATCCATGCAACGCCCGTTATCCGTCCCCGTGCCTACGGTATTTTAATCCTGCTGTTTACTAAAATCACTACTGCTGTCTTTGTTACTCGCTATCGTTATTTCACTACTGCTACTGCTATAAAACTGTTACTACTGATAAACTCTTGCGAGCAAGTCTGTTTCCAGTGCAGCTGAATTGACAACTCCGCTGTTAAGGCTTCCAAGTATTCTTTGTCTCCCCTTGTGTCGAATCAATAAATTGGGTAATACTTCCCTCGAAGACTGTTGCGATCCCCTATACTTGTGGGTCATCACATTGCCTTGGAGAGAGCTAATTTTAATTGCTCCTGAACGATACACCTCCTCAACAACATATGTTCCTTCCCATTTCGAGTGTAATTTCCCTGCAAAGAATCTGAGACGAGACCGATACAATAGGACTTTATCCCCAATATTAAACTCTCTTTTGATGATCCTTCTATCATGCCATTTTTTAACTTTTTCTTTAAAGAGTTTAGCATTTTCATAAGCTTCACTTCTCCATTCATCTAGAGAACTTAATTGTAGCAACCTCTTATTACCGGAAAGTTTAGGATCTTTATTTAGTTCTCTAACTGACTCGATAAGCTTTGTGTTCTAGTTCTAAAGGTAAATGACAAGCTTTTCCGTAAACCATTTTATAAGGTGACATTCCCATGGGGTTTTTATAAGCAGTTCTATAAGCCCATAGTGCGTCTTTCAATTTACTAGCCCAACTCTTTCTAGATTTATTAACGGTCTTCTGCAAGATAGATTTAATTTCTCTATTTGATAATTCTACTTGACCACTACTTTGAGGGTGATAAGCGGAACCAATTCTATGATTAATACCATACTTAGCAAGAGTTTTTCTAAAACCTCCATGAATAAAATGAGAACCTCCATCAGTCATAATATATCTAGGTACTCCAAATCTAGGAAAAATAACATCTAAAAGCATTTTTAAAGAGGTCTCACCATCAGCACTTTTTGTAGGTATGGCTTCCACCCATTTAGTAACATAATCAACAGCAACAAGTATATGAGTGTTACCTTTTGAAGAGGGAAAAGGTCCCATGAAGTCAAATCCCCAACAATCAAACGGTTCAATAACAAGAGTATAATTCATAGGCATTTCATTGCGTCTGGAGATATTACCAACCCTTTGACATTCATCACAAGATAAAATTAACTTCCTTGCATCTTTGAAGAGAGTTGGCCAATAAAAACCTGATTGTAGAACCTTTTGCGCGGTTCTATCTCCGGCGTGATGTCCTCCATAAGCACTACCATGACATTTACTCAATATCTCTTGTTGTTCATATTCGGGAACACACCTTCGCAGAATACCATCCACTCCTTCTTTATATAAGTGTGGGTCATCCCAGAAATAATGCCTCAAGTCATAAAAGAATTTCCTTCTCTGCTGAGCTGAAAAGGTTGGCGGCAAGTACTTGGAAACAATAAAGTTAGCATAATCCGCATACCAAGGACTGTCTCGCGAGCTCACCTTTATTACAGCCAATTGTTCATTTGGAAAACTATCATTAACAGGAACAGGATCATAAGCAATATTTTCCAATCTAGACAAATTATCAGCAACGGGATTATCAGCACCTTTCCTATCTACAATATGTAAATCAAATTCTTGCAAAAGAAGTACCCATCTAATAAGCCTCGGCTTAGCATCTTTCTTTGTCATAAGGTATCTAATTGCAGCATGATCAGTATGAATCGTAACTTTTGAATCAACAATATAAGATCTAAATTTATCACAAGCAAAGACTACAGCTAACAATTCTTTTTTAGTAGTAGCATAATTTCTTTGAGCAGCATCAAGAGTTTTGCTAGCATAATGAATAACATTTAATTTTTTATTTACTCGCTGTCCAAGAACAGCGCCTACAGCAAAATCACTAGCATCACACATAATTTCAAATGGTAAATTCCAATCGGGAGGTTCAACTATAGGAGCAGTTGTTAAGGCTTTCTTTAGAGTTTCAAAAGCTTCCTTACAATCATCATCAAAAACAAAAGGTACATCTTTTTGAAGAAGATTAGTAAGAGGTTTTGAAATCTTGGAGAAATCTTTAATAAATCTCCTATAAAACCCAGACATGTCCAAGAACACTACGAATACCTTTAACATCCCTTGGATAGGGCATCTTCTCAATAGCTTCAACTTTAGCTCTATCAACTTCAATACCTCTCTCGGAAATTTTATGTCCCAATACAATTCCTTCATTAACCATAAAGTGGCATTTCTCCCAATTAAGAACAAGGTTAGTTTCTTCACATATCTGCAAAACTTTATCAAGGTTTCGCAAGCAACTATCAAAAGAATTCCCGTAGACGGAGAAATCATCCATGAATACTTCCACAATACTCTCACCAAAGCCATGAAAAATAGCAGACATGCATCTTTGAAAAGTAGCAGGAGCATTACATAAACCAAAAGGCATACGCCTATAAGCATAAGTTCCATAGGGACAAGTAAAAGTGGTTTTCTCTTGATCTTTAGCTTTAACAGCAATTTGTGAAAACCAGAATAGCCATCAAGAAAACAAAAATGAGTATTTTTAGATAACCTTTCTAACATTTGATCAATAAATGGTAAAGGGTAATGATCTTTCTTAGTAACTTTATTAACTTTTCGATAATCAATGCACATTCTATACCCTACAACTACTCTTTGAGGTATGAGCTCATCATTATCATTAGGCACAACGAGTCATTCCTCCTTTCTTAGGAACGCAATGCACAGGACTAACCCATCTACTATCGGCAATAGGATATATAATACCAGCTTCAAGAAGTCGTAATACCTCATTTCTTACCACATCCTTCATCTTGGGAATTAGACGACGCCGAGGTTCAACAACGAGCTTCGCATCATCTTCCATACTAATGGCGTGTTGGCAAATAGAGGGAGAAATCCCCTTCAAGTCATCAAGAGTATAGCCAATAGCACCTCGGTGTTTCTTCAATATTTGCAATAATCTTTCTTCTTCAAACTACGTAAGCTTAGAACTAATAATAACAGGATATATTTTCTTATCATCAATATGAGCATATTTAAGATTATCAGGCAAAGGCTTTAAATCAAAAACAGGATCTTCCTTTGGTGGCGGTGTTGTACCCAAGTCTTCCACCGGTAAATCATGCTTGAGAATGGGTTGGCGAAGAAAAATCTCCTCAAGCTCATCTCTTTCTTTCCTAAAAACTTCACTCTCGCTATCCTCCAAATGTTGCTGCAAAGGATTATTAGGAACAAGAACAATAGATGCGCATCTGCTCCATTTTAAAATCATTACTAGGCAAATCAGCTTTATAAGGAGTTTTGGTAAATTTAGAGAAGTTAAACTCATAAGACTCACCAGCAAATTTAGTCAAAATTTTCTCTTTCTTACAATCTATAATAGCTCCACAAGTATTTAGAAAAGGTCTACCAAAAATGATAGGACAATAATCACTAGCGAGCAGAACCAAGTACCAAAAAGTCAGCGAGGATATTTAATCTTACCACATAGAACTTCCACATCTCGAACAATACCAATTGGAGAAATAGTTTCTCTATTAGCCAGCTGAATAACCACATCAATATCTTCAAGTTCACAAGAATCAATTTCGTGCATAATCTCCGTGTAAAGCTCATAAGGAATAACACTAACACTTGCACCAATATCACATAAACCATAATAGCAATGATCACCAATTCTAACAGATAGCATAGGAACACTAGCTTGTTTGGGTTTATTAGGATGTGAAACAATATTAGAAGCATCTTCACAGAAAATAATATGACCATCCTCTACATTTTCAGTCACAAGATCTTTAACTATTGCAACAGCAGGTTCAACTTTTATTTGTTCTTCAGGTTCTATAGGTTTCTTTTCACTTTTATGAACCACACTATTTATAACAGAGTACTCTTTCATTTTAGCAGGAAAAGGAGTTTTTTCAATATAAGCTTCAGGAATAACACGATCAGCAGTTTCAACTACAACACATTTATTAATAGATGAATCAATTTTATCTTTATACGGTTCATGATACTTATCAAAATTCTTCTTAGGCAATTCATAATGAGAGGCAAAAGCTTTATAAAGGTTTGCAGCAACTTGAGAATCAAGACCATATGTAGCACTCATATTACGAAATGTATCAGTATCCATAAAAGCTTCAATGCATTTATAATCATAAATTATACCTGATTCTCTATCCTTGTCGTTCTCCCAACCTTCAGTATTTTCTTGGATACGATCAAGAAGGTCCCTTTTAAACTCTTCTTTGTTGAGTGTAAATGATCCAGAACAAGAAGTATCCAGCAAGGTCTTGTCTTGAAAAGAAAGTCTTGCATAGAAATTATCAATAATAACATTACCAGGAAGCTCATGAATGGGGCATTTGAGGATTAAAGACTTCAATCTCCCCCAAGCTTGGGCAATACTCTCTCCATCATGAGGCCAGAAATTATATATGCGGTTCCGATCTTTGTGAATTTCACTTGGAGGATAAAATTTAGAATAAAATAAAGGCACAATGTCCTCCCAATCAAGAGAATCACCATTCTTCAACAATTTATACCAATGCGCCGCTTTACCAGACATCGATATAGAGAATAGTTTCTTCCTAACTTCATTCATAGCAATACCTGCACATTTGAATAACCCGCATAATTCATGCAAAAACAGTAAATGATCACCAGGATGGACAGTTCCATCCCCTTCATAGCGGTTATCCATAACATGTTCAATAATTTTCGTAGGTATCTTATATGGTATTACTTCCTCACCTGGCGCCTCATCCACTACCATTGCAGTAGTAGTAGATTTCCCAAATAGAAATTGAAGAGAAGATCTCTCCATAATGACTTATAGCAGACGAGCGTAAATAAAATCAGCACAAACGAGTAAAGGTTTTCCTTACCAATTCCACTTACCAATAGCGCTTCACTCCCCGGCAACGGCACCGGAAAATAGTCTTGATGACCCACAAGTATAGGGGGTGTATCGTAGTATCTTCGATAAGTAAGAATGTCGATCCCAACGAGGAGCGAGAAGGTGTTGACGAGCAGTTTTGATGAAGGATCCACTGTAAATGCTCACAGACAAGTATTCGGGGGGTTTTGATGTAACAGGTGAATAAAGTACGAGTAAGTAAAATGCGAGAGAAATAATTGCAGCGAGTGGCCCAATCCTTTTTAGCACAAAGGACAAGCCGGTTTGTTTACTTATAATGACCAAACGTTCTCGAGGACACACGGGGTATTAGTCTAGTGCTTTCGCTACATACAGTTGATTAATCTTCATTGTTTTGATAAGTGTTGTGTGGGTGAACCTATGCTAATGTACCGCCCTTCCTAGGACTAATACATACTTGTGATTATACCCCTTGCAAGCATCCGCAACTACAAGAAAGTAATTAAGATAAATCTAACCACAGACCTTAAACTCGAGATCCTGCGATCCCTCCCGCATCGATATACCAACGGGGTTTAGGTTTCTGTCACTCCGGCAACCCCGCAATTGGCAAACGAGTACAAGATGCATTCCCCTAGGCCCATAAATGGTGAAGTGTCGTGTAGTCGACGTTCACACGACACCACTAGAAGAATAACACCACAAGTTAAATATCATAACATTGAATATTACTCAACCATAGTTCACTACTAACATTTAGACTTCACCCATGTCCTCAAGAACTAAACGGACTACTCACGAGACATCATATGGAACATGATCAGAGGTGATATGATGATGAATAACAATCTGAACATAGAACTTGGTTCAATGGTTTCACTCAATAGCATCAACAACAAGTAGAAATCAGTATCGGGAGAGTTTCCCCTATCAAACAATCAAGATCAAACCCAAATTGCTACAGCGGTGACGATGTCCAGCGGTGGAGATGGCGGTGATGATGGTGGAGATGATGATGATGGTGATGGAGATGATGTCCAGCTCGATGGCGGTGACGATGGCGTCGATTTCCCCCTCCGGGAGGGAATTTCCCCGGCGGATTCCTGCCCGCCGGAGAGCTCTTTTCTCTCTCGGTGTTCTTCGCCCCGCGAGGCGGCCGTAACCCTTCGTGAGGATTCCTCTCGTGGCTTAGGTCTTCGGGACGAAGGTTTTCGCGAAGAAAAGGAGGCGAAAGAGGCTGAGGGGGCCCCACACCACATGGTGGCGCGGCCAGGCCATGGGCCGCGCCGCCCTATGGTGTGGGCCCACCTTGGGTCCACCTGGCTCCCCCTTCTGGCTTCCTTCGTCATCTGGGAAAATAGGATTTTTGGTAAAACTTCCTTCCACAGTTGATCTTCCGAAATATTGCATCCTGACGGTGCTTTTTCCAGCAGAATCCTGGCTCCGGTGCTCGATCTCCAAATAATCATGAAACATGCAAAATAGATGAAATAACATAAGTATTGTGTCCCAATATGAAATATATCAATGAATAATAGCAAATTATGATATAAAATAGTGATGCAAATTGGACGTATCATGGACTCAGTGGACCAATGAGAGCACGTGCCACTGTCGCTGTTGCTCTGTGAAATGACCGCAACACTTGATAAATGGGTTGTCCCTACTGACATTACAGCTTTGTTTGTAGGCTGAAACTAAGAAAAAACAAGTTAAAATGCAATACAATACAAGGCAAACAAACAACACTATTGACATAATTTTGAAAGAACCATGGGCAGATATAACAAAGAAACCAGTTAAGCCACATGCCTCTTAGAACAAACCAAACTAGATCATGGCGATGATGTATACAATGAACCAAGCAACTAGACATCATGTGCCTAATAACGAAGCCAGGTCACTGCACAGAAGAAATCTAGCAAATAGCCAAATACAGTCAAAAGATGTGCATGTTGGATTGGATACAATTAGGAAATAAATGAATGATTGATTTAAGCATGACTCAGAAAGTGCCTTTGACATCGCAGAAGTTCAATGCAACAATTAATTGTATGGCTTGTATGAAGTGCCATAACATTTAAATTAAGCAAAACGAGGCATTGCTTAATCTGAGAACTGAGTGCTAGCTCAGTGGCAAGGCTTGCGAGTGCGTAGTCAGCTAACCCGGGTTCGAGTCCCAACGGGACCGAATTAAACGGGGTGTTATCTAGCGCGTATAAATTCGCTGCTGGAGAGGTCTCATCATCTATCTCACAACGTATAGCCAAGGGAGGAAATCTTCCTACGTTGGTCAACGTTTAGGCAATGCTTAATCTTGAATTCATGATCAAACTCAAACAAAAAAGGGCAAATAACCAGTAGCACCATGTGCATCATGTATAATAGATTACTAGAAACTGAATGAAGCAATTGAACATGGAGCGTATTATATAAACAGCCAGATCATTTGAATATGGATATACCACATCATGTCAATGGGATTCAGAAAAACAAAGCTAGAAATTTAAACAAGTAATATAACTATTTTTTCACCATGTTTCAAGTAGAATAGGAAGCGGGGTTAGTAAAGCAATCATGTTTCAAGTAGAATAGGAAGCTAGGTTAGGAATAAAGAAATAAAAAAACACGAAGTGCATCATTTCAGCTAGGATCATTTCTATCAAACTTCATGCACTAGCCATGGAACAACAGGCAAACTCAATGAAGTAACAGGCAAAAAATTAACATAATAGAATTTCAGGACTTGTATTAACATAGCCAAATCATGTAACTTATACCCAGGCATGCCGGATGCCAGATGGGTCAAAGGCAGTGTGCAATGTTCCATAAGGTCATTGTTTATATTTTATTAGATTCCATTAGGCAACTTAGGTAGTGCAACATACAGAAAATGATGCAATTGAACTAAGCACAGGAGGTAAATTAACATTCCAAAAAAAAACAGGGAACTTACGTGAGCTTTTTTCTTGAGTCACACGGACCTCATCAGGTACTTGGACAGAAGAACCTGGTGCCTCACTGCTCCTCTGCATGAAGGAGAGGCCAATTGTAAACAGAAACAGGATCCAAGATATAGAAGTTTGCATTAAGCAATATACAAAAACAGCAGGTACTTACATGATTATAGGCGAGCTTTACTCTACGTCTGAGTGTAAGATGTGCCTGCTGCACGTGTAATAACAACAAACAGTTACGAGTCACGGCTTTGCTATAATTAAATTGACACCAAATAGTAGTAGAAGCATTATGACGTGCATAAACATGTAATACAGGATCGCAGAAAGATATCAAACATGATGTAACTAGAGCAGTAGCCTACGGCCAAATACTGAGAAATTGTAATCGTGTCAATAGTGGACTTGTATAGCCTACCCCAACTTGTTTGGGAATAAAGGCTTTGTTGTTGTTGTTGTCAATCGTGGACATGTAGTGATGAGGTCTAAGACCCCGTGTGTGGCCCGATCTCGCGGATTGACTTCGAAACCAAAGGGAGAGATGGGAGAACGCGAGGAACACGAAGAACACGACGGGCACGAGGAACTCCGAGACTCACGCACGCACACCAACCCGATACACCCGATGCTTACCTCCGTGGCTCGATGGAACACGCCAATAGAATCTCCTAGGAAGAGGCACGGGGCAGAATTCCCGGAGAGAGATTGGGGTTGAAGAGGAAGAGCTTGGTGAGTGAGAGAGAGTAACAAGTACTAGAATCTCAATCAACAAGATCAAAGTCAACAACCAAGGTGCCTTGATAACAGAGGGATGATACCCAAGGGAGACTAAGCTCAAAGGTAGGTTTGAGTTCAAAACAAGTCTAAGGGGTAAGGAAGGGGTCCAGGCTACTTATATAGGCATACATGGCCAGCAAGGGCGAACAGGTACGCGAATAGATAACTTAGGCAGTTTGGTGGGTCATTCCCGTCAGATCCGGTTTGGGTCCGGTCTGACCGGGCCTGTGACCGGGTTGTCCGGTCCTGGGTCCGGTCGACCGGGCGCAAACCGGGAATCTGCGAAGTTTCCGGTCTTCGTCCGGTACGAGGGAGCTGCGCCCGGTTGGGCGCCCGGTTGACCGGGCCTGGGACCGGACGGCCCGGTTGTGGGTCCGGTCTGACCGGGTCCTGGACCGGCCAGGCTGGGCCTCTTCCTCCCTCCTCTTCTTCCTCTTCCTTCTTCTTCTCCTCTTCCTTGCACCATGGGAGTTCCTTCTCTCTTGGTCCTTGTCGATGTCGGCACCTATAGACACAATGATGATAGGCATGAGGTAGCATACCATTCAAGTTGGTGTTGAGGTCGACCATAGAGAGGAAAGGGTTCACCTTGACATATATGGCGGGGGTTTGTGTTGTTGGTCCACTTGGGGGACTCCTTGGCCATGGTGTAGCGTCGACGATAGGCGGGGCTGCACTTGACGGTCTTGAGGTGGAGGTGTCCGAAGGCCACCCCGCATCATCTCCCCCCCCCTTGGGGAAGAGTCGTCCTCGACTCTTGTTCCTCCTCATCGATGAAGTAGTCCATGACGGGTGTCCCATGTTGTGGTAGAGGGATAAAGTCGCGGTCGAAGAAAAACTTGGGGAAAAACAACTTGCAAATGGAAAGCTTGTGGATGCCAATTTTGTGATCGGCGAACAAGAGGCTCTCAATAAAACACGAAGCATCATGTCGTTTCTCCAAGAGGCATTTGGCAAAAATGGGAACCAAAAGAGTGTCGATGTATCCAAAATGTGGTAGGGCAAAAATTTGTGCATGTAAGAGTTGTAAGGTGTCAAAAATGTGAGGTGTAGCATTGTCCCAAACCAATGGAACAATCAAAAGGCAAGTAACGGCGGCAAAATTGTGGGCAAAATTTTTATGTGCAATGGCAAAGAGATGGGAACTTCTAGCTTGGGAAAGTATGGTTGGCGTGAGCCAAGTATGAGTATCCTCAAGTGTCAAAGAATCCATTTCAAATGCCATAGATAAAACGAGAAATCCAAAGAAGAGCAACTTTTTGTGTGACATGTGGCACAAGATGCATAAGGTGTCTCTCACATGTATGACATGGTCCTTGAGATTGTCGGAGTGTATGATGAAAGCATCAAGACATACAACAACCATTGTGCCAACAAGATGTGTCAAGCTATGTTGCATAAGAGGCCAAAGAGGTGACGAGGAATTGGGCCAAACCGAAAGCTCGACAAGACAAGTCGAAAACACACGAGGGCGAAGGCTTTTGGGAACATACCCTTTGGTGTGAATCCCGCGGGTTAGGTCCTTGTTGGGGTAGCTCTCAATTGCGCGTTTCGTGAGCTCATGCTCCGTGGCGGTGGAAGTTGTCGTGCGGGTACCTATACACACAAAAGAGAGAACAAAAAGCGTGTGTGCATGGTAAAGGAACACATCATCCATCATGATGTTCCATGGCTCGTGCACATCACCATTAGTGTCAAGCAAGATAGTATGAAATGCATGGCGATGGTGCATATGGCAAGAAGGTGCATTCATGGCATGTGGTAACTCATGTTCATCAAAAAGTGAGAAGGCTATGGGGGCCATCTCGTGGACAATGAAATAAGCATTCTTGCATACCAAGCATAAGAAAGAGCAATTGTTCACAATCTTAGATGCAAGGATCATGGAATGGTGCAAACATTTTGGGCAAAGCATGTTCAACATGTTATCATTGTTGTCAACAACCCTATGTAAAGAGAAAGTGTTCATCAAGGGTGGCACAACACAAGTATTATCATAATCATTATCATTGCAAGCAAGCGGAGAAAATATGAAACTCTCATAGCATGGCATGGTCATGGTATCACAAGCATTCACTTCCACATGATCAACAATGTTATCAAGCAAAGTATCGCATGGGAAAATGAAAGTAGCATGTGACGTAGCAAATGTATCATCAAGAGCATGCATGCACTCATAAGTCATCATGTCCACTAGTGGGATCATGGCATCATCAACACCTATGTTGTTACCTTTGTAGGCCGGCTCATTTGAAGTAGGTGTTGTGGACGTAGGAGGATCCATGTGGTCGACCTGTCCATCTTGGAGAAAGCATGGTGAGATATCATCATCTTCATGCACCATGTACATCGTCTCCATGAGCGGGAATTCGTCCTCCGTGGAACCTAGTGCAACATAAGAAGACACCAAAGAGGGAGAGGTTAATGTGTTAGCCAAAGCGATGTCCTCTATGGACCTATCATCTACCTCTCTCAACTCACTTTGTGTATCACTCATGTCCTCCAAATGGAAGCACTCAAACTCACATATGGGGTGGTAGTCACTCAACTCACTATCACTCTCACTCAAGTGGGCTAAGTGGCTCTCACGCTCACATGGGATTGGTACAAACTCATCGATCAAGCATAGGGGAGTAGGCTCGACTTTCTCATCTCCATGCGCCTCCTTGGTTGAAGGGAAATTCCCATGCTCAACCATCTCAACTCCATCGCCTCCCAAGTCGTCCTCCGTCGGTGGCGCCGTAGTGTCGTGGAGAGCTAGGCTCGGATCCACATCATCCTTGCGTTGGCCTTGGAGGTCTTCATCTTGAAGTGTGGGGGGCGTAGGCGTCTTGGTGGCTTGGACTTGTAGCTCGTCGAAGTGGAGCATGTCGGTGCTCGTCGATGTGCATTGCCATGCCATGTGACCCTTGGCCTTGCATACCTCACATAGGAGATTGGGACATTCCCGTGGAGGGTGGCCTTGTTGCTTGCACTTGTAGCATCGGAGTCCATAGGCATATGACGAGCTAGAGGCCATTGTGGTGGTGGCACAAGAGGTGGAAGTCGTCTTATGAGGAAGGTATGCGCGATGTGCACTTGCCATCCTTGGAGTGGTAGGCACCCTATCATGGTGTTTGTCGCCTTCATGTCGAGGCTCTCGTCTTCGTGCATCATCACCATGGCTTGAGTGGTGTCGTCGAAGACTCGTGGAAGATGTTGGTCGATGGCGATGATGAGGTGGCTTGTGGTGGCGAAGCTCATGTGGTGACGTATGTCGATGACGGTCCTTGCCATGCCGAGATGATGGCTCATGCGACTTGGCATGTTGCTTGCGGCGCCTTGTGGAGCTTGGAGAAGAGTGTCGATGACGCTCATGATGGGGACGCTCTTGATGCTCCATATGGTGTACTTGAAGTCGACGATCTTGTGCATAAGCACTCTCATGGTGGCGCCTTGTGGAGCTCGTAGACGAGTGTCGATGACGATCATGATGAGGACGCTCTTGATGATCCATATGATGGTGCCCTCGTGGAGGTCCTCTATCTTCATATGTAGCTCCATTGGCCAAGTAGGTGACTAGGCGTCCATGTCGATGATGCTTGGGGAGCCATGGTCGTTGTCGAGCTCCTCGATGTCGGAGATGTCGGTGATGCTTGGGGAGCCATAGTCGGAGTAGAGCTCCACATGTTCCTCCACATCTGCGGTGCTTGAAGAGGAATCCTCCTCGAAGTGCTCAGTGTACTCCTCCGTATCTTCTTCGTCGCTATACATGTTAGCATGACAAGATCTATATGGTGTATGTTAGTGGAAGGAGACTACCTCGCACTCTTACCAAGGTAAGATAGTATTGAGGCAATCCACCAAGCCGAAAGCAAGATCAAGTGTATCGGAGACACACGCAAAACCACACGCAAAAGCTAGCAAATATGGTGTTAGGCGAGTGTTGTGGAAAGCCAAAAGACAAATCCAAGATCGAGTATGTTGTTAAAAGTGGGTAAGGTCCAAAAATCCAAATGTCAATGTGAAGATCACTATAAACACGGAAAAGTTGTGGAACACACACACGAGATAAGCGGGGTTAGTGCAACCAAAAGTGAGCGGAAAAGTGTATGTACGGATGCTCGGTGTCACACTAACACAAGGAGAGGCAAAGCTTTGGTTGCAAAAGAAGAGACAACTAGATTCACACGCGGCCTCTCTTCTCGTATCTCTCTTTGCTTAAAAGCTTTTTCTCTTTTGTATGTGGTGGCACTTGCACTCGTTTGTATCTTTGGTGGCACTTGGACACTTTTGTATGTATGGGCGTATGGATGTATGGATGTATGGATGTATGGTACTACTCGCACTCTTTTTGTGTTTTTGGGGCTTTTTCACGCACTATGTTAGCGTTAGCCTCGCTTTTGCTATCTTGCCACACAAGTGTTTGCTTGGATGTCTTACTCAACACGACACACACACCTCACAATGCGGGGCCACGTGCAATGTCTCGCAATACTAGACAAGCAATGCTCAATGGGATAGATCGCAAAAGGAAGAGGGGTTACAAGGTGACAGCTGCAAGTTATACCTGCGATGGTGGTTGTGGTGGTGGTGGTGGTGGTGGAGATCGCCGGATGTCGAGGTCGAAGGAGGGCGCGAGGATGTGCCCGGTCAGGGGCCCGGTTGGACCGGAGCTTGGACCGGCGTGTCCGGTTTGCCGCCCGGTCGACCGGGTTCTGGGCTGGCTCGTCCGGTCTGTGGCCCGGTTGACCGGGTCCGAAACCGGGTTTCGCGAGCAGGACTTTCTCTCTCATGTTCTTCCCCAAACCAAAACCAAATCGACCAAAACGAAGGGAAACGATGGAATTGGAGGCTCAAAGTTGGGGAAATAGTAGATCAAACACAACAACACCAGATCCACGGACCAAAACCACTCAAAACGCAACCAAATCACAGATCGGTCAAGAGGCAATTTGGGGCTATTTTTGGGGATTTTTTTTTGGAAAATTTTCTAGGAACGAAATCGGGTGGGTGGAGGGTAGAATCCGCGGTAACCAAGAGCTGCTGATACCATATGATGAGGTCTAAGACCCCGTGTGTGGCCCGATCTCGCGGATTGACTTCGAAACCAAAGGGAGAGATGGGAGAACGCGAGGAACACGAAGAACACGACGGGCACGAGGAACTCCGAGACTCACGCACGCACACCAACCCGATACACCCGATGCTTACCTCCGTGGCTCGATGGACCACGCCAATAGAATCTCCTAGGAAGAGGCACGTGGCAGAATTCCCGGAGAGAGATTGGGGTTGGAGAGGAAGAGCTTGGTGAGTGAGAGAGAGTAACAAGTACTAGAATCTCAATCAACAAGATCAAAGTCAACAACCAAGGTGCCTTGATTACAGAGGGATGATACCCAAGGGAGACTAAGCTCAAAGGTAGGTTTGAGTTCAAAACAAGTCTAAGGGGTAAGGAAGGGGTCCAGGCTACTTATATAGGCATACATGGCCAGCAAGGGCGAACAGGTACGCGAATGGATAACTTAGGCAGTTTGGTGGGTCATTCCCGTCAGATCCGGTTTGGGTCCGGTCTGACCGGGCCTGTGACCGGGCTGTCCGGTCCTGGGTCCGGTCGACCGGGTGCAAACCGGGAATCTGCGAAGTTTTCGGTCTTCATCCGGTACGAGGGAGCTGCGCCCGGTTGGGCGCCCGGTTGACCGGGCCTGGGACCGGACGGCCCGGTTGTGGGTCCGGTCTGACCGGGTCCTGGACCGGCCAGGCTGGGCCTCTTCCTCCCGCCTCTTCTTCCTCTTCCTTCTTCTTCTCCTCTTCCTTGCACCATGGGAGTTCCTTCTCTCTTGGTCCTTGTCGATGTCGGCACCTATAGACACAATGATGATAGGCATGAGGTAGCATACCATTCAAGTTGGTGTTGAGGTCGACCATAGAGAGGAAAGGGTTCACCTTGACATATATGGCGGGGGTTTGTGTTGTTGGTCCCCTTGGGGGACTCCTTGGCCATGGTGTAGCGTCGACGATAGGCGCGGCTGCACTTGACGGTCTTGAGGTGGAGGTGTCCGAAGGCCACCCCGCATCATGTAGAGCATTCAACGGCTCATGATTGGCGGCTCATATTTTGTAGAGTTTCAGCGAATGGGTGGGTTAGGTCACGCAGACCACCACACTCTGTATTTATATCATCTGAGTTAGGGTTACAATACTACTGGACATGGGCCTCTATGGGCCTCACACTGGATACAATATTACTACAGCGCTACTACTAAACTCACTCATGGTCCAACACACCCCCTCAAGATGATCATGGGTAAACAACCATGGCCATCTTGCAACAACAACATGACACATATGACAACTACCAGTAATGAACATTCAGCATAACTCCTAGGATACATGACAACATTGCACTTTCCATCATCTTGTCATCTCGATTCATCTCTTCATCAGCAGCGAAGATATCCAGCTTCAACCATCTGGGATACGCACAACTCCTAACCATACACGTCCTCAACAACCCCGGCTGCCTCACCACACAAGTTCCGCGAGAACCATCCACACTCGCCTCAATGTCCTCAGCCTCTCTTCTCCACTCTGCCCGGCCACTGACCTCTTCCGTCTCTCCCACAAACCCACAGCCAACTCCTGCCTCAACCATCCACTCCTCAAGCACCCATGCCTATCCCCCGGTCAGGCCGCAACTAGTCTCACCTCAGGCACGCATGCCTTTCCCCTGGACATATCCACAACCATCACCATCAGCACTAAACCGCAGCCTCATCAACTCCATCACGACTCAACCGCAGCCTCATCAACTCCATCACCACATATCCTCACAGCCTCACATCTCCATTTTCTCCTCACTTCCACTCGGATGGCGCCTCGTCTGCGCGCCACGGCCAACCTGGCGGACCGCACCTGGCCACATCGGCCGGCTCGCGCTGGTCAACGTCCGGCACCAACCTCCGGCTCCGCCCTGCGCTCAAAGGCTCGCCCCACTCCGCACGCCTCCAACTTCGCCCCTCACACGGATCCGAGATCCCTGCGCCACGGATTAACTTCCTCTTCTCTCCTTTCTAAACCAAAACTATCTTCACCCTCTTCTTTCTCCCCGCGCGAGCAGCCGCCGATCTCACACAACTCACATCGCTGTGTGTGATAGCCGCAACCCACGCAGAGCACCTGATGCGGCCTCCCGCCGCCTGGATTTCTACATCTCAACGGTGGTTTTTGTGGTCAAAGGAAGAACTTGTTTGGTACTGTTTGTGGCGGCTAGCAGGAAGGAAACCTAGGCTCTGATACCATGTAGAGTTTCAGCGAATGGGTGGGTTAGGTCACGGAAAAAATACTTATGCGTCATGTTTAAACCTAAAGGATGAGGTGGTTATCAACGAAAGCACTTGTAAGTTAGAAATATAGCACGAATTCAGAAATACAGTCAGCTGCAATACTCCTAACAGAACAAAACGCGCAGGGATGTCTGGTTACCTATTTCTGGGCGGCGTTTAGACGTGTTCCGCGTTCTTACGGGTGATGTGGAGGTCGGCGAGGGGACTGCTGTTGCGGTGGGTGCCGGGGAAGCAGATCTTGGGGGGTCGGAGAAGGACATGCTGGGCGGTCGATGAAGTGTTCAGCGCGCCGGCCAAACTAGAAGGTCGGTGAAGCAGATGATGTGCAGTGCACGGGGGCGTCGGTGTCGGCGAAGCTGGTCAGGTGCGGTGGTCGATAGAGTCGGCGAACGAGATACGGTGCGGTGGACGCCGGAGTAGGTGCGGATCAAGCGGATAGGGTAGCCTCGGGGTTTGAAGCCGTGGCAGCTTGAACGGTGAAGTGCGGCGGTGATTTTCCGGTGCGGCGACCGTGAAGGTCTGGAGGTAGGTAAGAGGGGCGGTTTCTCTGAGGGCTTGCGGGCGAAACTAGGGCGAAGCTGGGCGATAGAGGAGTCCAAGGGAATTTCACAGTCCTTCTTTTGAGGGAAAAAAATATTCGCAGATCTGAAACTTTGTGGCGCGGTATATTTGGACGTTGGCGGGGAATTTTACCGCTCGATGAGATTAAATTTTGGCTGCAGTAGGTAATAATAATAAAAAAATAGTAGGCCCTACTAGTACTGTACGTCTGTTTAGGAATCCAAGGGGGGGTAGAGGTAGAGGTATAGATATATAACAATATAGAGATATAAGCAATGGCGGGGGGGCTAGGGGAAATGCACTTTGGCTCATAGGAGCATATGCTCCCATTATCTGAATCCACATTTCGAAGTGTCAAAAAATTCTAAACTAAAAATTTACATGTATATCTAGACATTTTATGTTGGTACACAAGTTTTCAAAAAACAATTATGTGGCTCCTGTAAAAAAGACAAATTTTGATGCTGTAACACGACTACGTACAGTACATTTTTGCCTCTTTTGTACACACCACACAAAATGTCGTTTTTCCACGAAAACTTGTGAACGAACGTAGGATGTCACAATGTATACCAAAAAAAATTTATCAGATTTTTTTAACATTTGTATAATTTTTTTTTTATTTTCTATAATGAGTGCATATGCACGCGTGTGCCAAAACGCCACCTCCGGGGGCTAGGAGTTTCTAAACTTCTTATGGCACATCAAATAAAATATTGTTCAATCAATAATAATAATGTGCTTATGATTGTTACTCCCTTCCACCATGAATAAAGTCCACATCGGTTTCGTGTCAAACTTTGACTCGAGATTTAGGTACCCACACATGATAGTGCTAGTATCATACACATTGGTCCCACAAAAATGTTGATGTGGAAGCTAATTAAGTAGGAGAGAGGAGACTAGTGTAACATATGTAGATACTATATCATAGCGCAAACAACGAGAAAAGTTAATGCTAAACAAATCTTGTACACAAATTTGCATTGAGATTCTAAAAAATAATAAATGTAGCATGACTATGATACTACTCCATGATACTACCCACTATAGAAATAGTATGACCAGCCTAATTTTATGACATCCGCAAAATATACCATTGGAAAGTTCATCGAAACAAGCATCCGATGATATAGTTCTGAATGACATGCAACTCATAATTGGCGGGCCCAAGTATTAGTCTAAGTTTGCCTCTGAAAACAAATTGGCATTGTAATCTAGGACAAAGGGAGACTACTCACAATGGAAATATCATAAGTACTATCATGCACTACATGCATGCAAAATGTTTATGTGTCATATCAATTAATGATGAAAGAGACGATAGTGGTATCATAGGTAGATATCGTATCATAGCACGTAGAACTAGAAATATTACTACCAAACAAATCTTGTACACACTTTTGTATTGAGATTCTACAAATCACTAAATACATGTAACATATTATACTACTACATGATCATACTATGGATTGTGAAAATAATATCGTACATTACTATCATATGCACGATACTATTATATGATACTCCCCATTGTGACTAGTCTAATAATAACAATAGTACTCAACTTTGTCTTGTCCCTCAGGTGTTTAGAAGTCTATGTTCGGTCCCTCAAGTATTTAAGAATTATGTTTGGCCCCTCAACTCTAATGTTGTCAAATCGAGCACTTGAACACTTAGTTAGGTCTAGCAATGATTAAAACTTGATTGATCTGTTTATTACTTGTTCTGTGGCACGACGGCAGAACATTTTGCCAAATCTCAAGCACACATAGTTGGGGTCCATTAGAGGGACTAATTAAATCAAAGTACAATGGATGTATAAAATCAGGTTTTATCATTGATTAGCTTTGCAACGACCTATCAACTGTAAGTGTTGCATGTGTTCTAAAGAACTATGTTCATCGTCAGAGATCAAGAGGGGTACGCAGTGGAGGACGCACAAAACAACCGTAGGCCAGGTGGGCACACCTTACTAATTTTATTTTTTGCACTTTTATATGTGATAATTTTTTACATAAATAACTAACTAAAACATTTTTAAATAGGGTGGGCCATCCAACCCAAACACCATGTTTCGTACGTCGTTGAGGGTAAGGGGTTTCATCTTCGTTCTATGGTATGAGTATGTAATGCGCGTGATACTCATTGAAGACAATATATATAGCAAACATCACATCAGACGAGCGTATGGATAAAAGTGGGCCAAATCATATCTACTAGTGCACAAATGAAGTTAAAAATAGGTCAACCATCATTAAACTGATACTACTTAAAAGACCATTGTTTGACCTAAGTAAGCGTATATATGAGATCAGTAATACTAGTCACAATGCATAGTATCATATATAAAAGTATCGTGTGTATGATACAATACTACATGTTACTATGTCAACGATACATGGTATCATGTACTAGTATCATATTAATTAATTTGTAGAATCTCAATGCAGATCTATGTACAAGATGTATTTAACATTAAATTTTCTAGTACTACATGCTATGATACGATATCTACCTATGATATTATAATCCTCTCTCTCATCTTTAATTGCAGTGCCACATCAGCTTTTTTGCATGCATGAGATGCATTATACTGTACTACGTATGATACTCCCATTATGGGTAGTCTAAGGGGGCAATGTTAGACCTAATTAAGTGTTTGAGGTTAGTTATGGACCGTTGTTATACCTAATTGTTTTTGAGGTCAGTTAGGGACCTTATTATACATAAATAAGTGTTAGAGGTGAGTTCAAACAATAATATATAGTTGGGGTCTAAAGTTCACCAACGTATGCAACACACGAGCGGTCAAATTTGTACTTAATTAACCCTATTAGGGAAACACAAGATTATCTCATTCAACAAAATATTAGGAAAGTGTATCACAATTGTATTTATCCCTTATCTCTTTCATGTTAATCGAGAAAAGAGTTCATTCTAGGTCAGCTCTACGACCATTAGCATCGCATGGGTGGTAACATAGGTGTGCAGTTGCGGAAGTTTTTGCCCAAGTTGTCGACTTCCTCAATCCACACTTTATATTTGTGCATGTGGGCCTAAGTATATGGTACTACTTCTAGTCCTAGTATATATGTTGGGTGACTTAGAAAAAGGAATTGTTCCATGATTGAGAAATTAAATTTCAAAAATACTAAATTATTTCTGACCATAGATTAATTACCTGAAAATCAATTACATTATATTTAGGGAGTAGCTAGATCGAAAACCACGTATGTTTAAAAACAAATTAAAAACATTTCATATTTCATGTGTATTATACCATTTCACTTAATTATACAATATAATTGCTTAGAACGTTGCCACTTCAATGTGTGGGGTATCCTTCTAGTTTCACTAGAGATTGAGTGCATAACATAGTTGTCATAGACTCATAGGATTTTTTTTCAAGAGGTCTAATAACCTCTTGCTGGAAATACTATATATAGGATTTTACTAGAGTAGTACTAAGAAAACAATCGATAGGAATTTTTTAGGGCTCAATCCTTTGAACCAAACGAGCTCCATAGGAAAGAACGATATGGGTAAAAATCATACTCCGTATAGGATTCCTTCGAAAATCCTTTAGGGCTTCTTTGATTCATATTAGGCTGGTATACGAATAATAGGATTTAGATCTTATAGGAATATTTCCTATACTAGTAGTTTGATTCATATGAACATATCCAATATGAAATAATCCTATAGGAATCATCAAGTAGTGCAAATCCTAGTATAGGATTAAATATTTGGTCCTACCTCATGGAAAAATTCATTTGGCGCAATCAAACACAACTCATCTTCCTATAGGATTTAACTACCCATGTCATCCCAAATCCCAATCCTACTCCTATGATTTCCCTATCCTGTGAATGAAAGGAGCCCTTAAATCAAACTATCCCGCACCTCGTCGATTCGTATAAAACCGACTCTAGCCAAGAACTCTTCGCCCGACCTTACTTCTTCACCATCAGGCCACCACACAATGTCATTTTCCTTTGCAACACATCTTACTAAAATCTTCTTGTGCCACCTCCTAGTTTAAAGGCCTACTCGCATAACCTTACATCATCAATGCCCCGCGTACTTATCCGCACCGCCTACAACTCTGCACTCCTATGACCTATCCATGGCTGGGCAGTCAATAAAAGTTGAGTCACCTGGGAAATCAACAAGCCACGCAAGCAAGTCGCAAGCATCATAAATTCCGAATCAATGCCTAGCTACGTACAATCTAGCTGGCCTCCTCCCAAGTCATTGTCCTTGAGGCCTTGACAAAGCCTTCTAAAATGGTTTTATCAAAATATTCCATTATGGATTAAAAAAAACGCACCTGCTGGAGATTCATATATGCTCCCTAGGGTAAAAATATGCGTCTCAAATTTATATGCATACATATGTATCTCTAACTAAAATGCATGTATCTAGACATAAGTGAGACACCTATATATTTTCAAACGGGGATGTAGTAGATTTTTTGGGTCATGTGTTGGCAATAAAAAAATGGACTCCCCATTTCATATGTGCACAAGGAGGGCAAAACGAGTGGTGTTTTGTGAAGTGTCTCTACCAATCTACGACCACTTCAATTTTCACATGTACCCTAGACCCTGAAGGATGTCCAAATCAAGTTGCAGTGTTTTATCTCGATCCACATCTACATATGATTTTATAATTGAGCTTTATCCTATTGTATTCAAAATTAAACTGTATGATTTTGCTTGTTTTTGTACCCACTTGGGAAGGGTTCATGCAGGATTTGTAGCGAACTTTCTTGTGAAGACATATTTTGGCACATATGTGAATCTTCTCACGGCCATCAACTTTGCATACTCAAGTTTTTTACTCCTATATATGCAAAATGATATCAATGTATTTTCCATTTTACTTATTCACAATGTTGGCAAAAAAATTGAATTTTTATGCCCATTTATTTTCATTTATTGATTTCTTTTTTTTGAATTTTCATGCCCATTTGAATCTTTGTCAAATCCTAGGTTTGACCAAGATTTAAACATGTTTAACACATGAAAAATGAAAAGGTAAGCCTGGATCCTTCTAATTCACTCCAAAATGAAGCTTTTGGGAGGGTTTTTGAAATTTCCATGTTTGAAACCCAAAACCACTTCTCTTTGTGCCTGACTTCATACGACAGAGTTTAGGGTTAGGGGTAGATACATGGTTTTTCTGGTTTGAATATGTCTAGACCTTTGTTTATCAACTTGAATCCTTACTATATGACATAAGAAGACCATGTACGTGCTTTGGTTTTTCATTTTTTTATTTCTTTTTTGAAATTTTATGCCCATTTGAATCTCGATCAAATCCTAGGTTTGGCCAAGATTTAAACAAGTTTAAAACATGAAAATGAAAAAGTAAGCCTTGATCCCTCTTATTCACTCCAAAATGAAGCTTTTGGGAGGGTTTTTGAAATTTCCATGTTTGAACCCAAAACCACTTCTCTTCGTGCTTGACTTCATAAGACATAGTTTAGGGTTAGGGGTAGATACAATGATTTAAACAATTTTTTGAGAATGAAAAGGTAAACATGGATCCTTCATAGTCACTCTAAAATGAAGCTTTTGGGAGGTTTTTGAAATTTCCATATTTGAAACCCAAAACCACATCTCTTCATGCTTGACTTCATAAGACAGAGTTTAGGGGTTAGGGGGTAGATACATGATTTCTTTAGTTTGAATATGTCTAGACCTTGTTTATCAACTTGAATGCTTATTATATACCATAAGAAGACTATGTACTTTGGTTTTTCATTTTTTTTTGATTTTTTTTGAATTTTATGACCATTTGAATCTTGGTCAAATACTTGCTTTGACCAAGATTTAAACAAGTTTAACACATGAAAATGAAAAGGTAAGCATGGATCCTTCTTAGACACTCAAAAATGAAGCTTTTGGGAGGTTTTTGAAATTTCCAAGTTTGAAACCCAAAACCACTTCTCCTCTTCATGCTTCACTACATAAGATAGAGTTTAGGGTTAGGGGTAGATACATGATTTTTCTTGTTTGAATATGTCTAGACCTTGTTTATCAACTTTAGTGCTTACTATATGACATAAGAAAACTATGTGCTTTGGTTTTTATTTTTCTGTTTTTTTTATTTTAATGCAAATTTGAATCTTGGTCAAATCCTTGGTTTGACCAAGATTTAAACAAGTATATATAAAACATGAAAATGAAAAGGGAAGCCTGTATCCTTCTTAGTCACTATAAAATGAAGTTTTTGGGATGTTCTTGAAATTTCCATGTTTGAAACCCAAAACCATTTCTCTTCATGCTTGACTTCATAAGACACAGTTTCAGGGGTTAGGGGTAGATACATGATTTATCTAGTTTGAATATGTCTAGACCTTGTTTATCAACTTTAATTCTTACTATATGACATAAGAAGACACTATGTGCTTTGGTTTTTCATTTTTCTGTTTTTATTTTATTTTATGCCCATTTGAATGTTAGTCAAATCCTAGGTTTGACAAGGATTTAAACAAGTTTAAAACATGAAAATGAAAAGGTAAGCATGGATCCTTCTTAGTCACTCTTAATGAAGCTTTTGGGTTGTTCTTGAAATTTCCATGTTTGAAACCCAAAACGACTTCTCTTCATGCTAGACTTCATAAGATCGACCGAGTTTACGGTTAGGGGGTAGATACATGATTTGTCTTGTTTGAATATGTCGAAACCTTGTTTATCAACTTGAATGCTTACGATATGACATAAGAATACTATATGCTTTTGTTTTTAATTTTTCTGATTTTTTTAATTTTATGCCCATTTGAATCTTTTGGTCAAATACTAGGTTTGACAAAGATTTAAACAAGTTTAAAATATGAAAATGAAAAGGTAAGCATGGATCCTTCTTAGACACTCTAAAATGAAGCTTTTGGGATGTTCTTGAAATTTCAATGTTTGAAACCCAAAACGACTTCTCTTCATGCTAGACTTCATAAGATCGACCGAGTTTAAGGTTAGGGGTAGATACATGATTTTTATGGTTTGAATATGTCTAGACCTTGGTTTATTAACTTGAATGCTTTTACTATATGACTAAGAAGGATCCATGCTTGCTTTTTCAATTTCATGACTAAGAAGGATCCATGCTTACTTTTTCATTTTCATGTTTTAAACTTGTTTAAATCTTGGTCAAACCTAGGATTTGACCAAGATTCGAATGGTCATAAAAAATCAAACAAAATCAAGAAAATCAAAAACCAAAGCACATAGTCTTCTTATGTAATATAGTAAGCATTCAAGTTGATCAACGAAGTCTAGACATATTCAAACCAGAAAAATCATGTATCTACCCCCTAACCCTAAACCCTGTCTTATGAAGTCAAGCATGAAGAGAAGAAGTGGTTTTGGGTTTCAAACATGGAAATATCAAAAACCCACCCAAAAGCTTCATTTTGGAGTGACTAAAAGAAGGATCCAGACTTACTTTTTCATTTTCATGTTTCAAACTTGTTTAAATCTTTGTCAAACCTAGGATTTGGCAAAGATTCAAATGGGCATAAAAATTCAAAAAAGAAATCAAAAAAAATGAAAAACCAAAGCACATAAGCTTCTTATGTCATATAGTAATTAAGCATTCATGTTGATCAACGAAGTCTAGACATATTTAAACAATAAAAATCATGTATATACCCCCAAACCCTAAACTCTGTCTAATGAAGTCAAGCACGAAGAGAAGTGGTTTCGATTTCATGTTTTATTTCTTTTTTGAATTTTTATGCCCATTTGAATCCTGGTCAAATCCTAGCAGGTTTGACCAAGATTTAAACAAGTATAAAACATGAAAAATGAAAGGTAATTAAGCCTGGATCATTCTTATTCACTCCAAAATGAAGCTTTTGGGAGGGTTTTTGAAATTTCCATGTTTGAAACCCAAAACTACTTCTCTTCGTGCTTGACTACATAAGACAGAGTTTAGGGTTAGGGGTATATACATGATTTTTCTGGTTTGAATATGTCTAGACCTTGTTTATCAACTTGAATGCTTGCTATATGACATCAGAAGACTATGTGTTTGGTTTTATTTTTTTGAATTTGTTATGCCCATTTGAATCTTGGTCAAATCCTAGGTTTGACCAAGATTTAAACCAGTTTAAAACATGCAAATGAAAAGGTAAGCCTAGATTCTTCTTAGTCACTCCAAAATGAAGCTTTTGGGAGGTTTTTCAAATTTCCATGTTTGAAACCCAAAACCACTTCTCTTCATGCTTGACTTCATAAGACAGAGTTTAGGGTTAGGGGGTATATACATGATTTTTCTTGTTTGAATATGTCTAGACTTCGTTGATCAACTTGAATGCTTACTATATGACATAAGAAGCTTATGTCCTTTGGTTTTTTATTTTTTGATTTGTTTTTTGAATTTTTATGCCCATTTGAATCCTGGTCAAATCCTTTGTTCGACCAAGATTTTAACAAGTTTAAAACATGAAAATGAAAAATTAAGCCTGGATCCTTCTTAGTCATGAAAATGAGTTAACTTGGCTTTCCTACCCTTGAATCCATAGGAAACTTTGTACTAATGCAGTATAATAATCACCCGAGTTTTTACACCAACAGGTCTGTCACTTACGTGTGGTGCCCATGCGTCAGGTCCCACACTTCAGTGAGCATAAGTCACATTGCGGTAGGTACGCAAACTCCCAGCCATCTTCTTTGTCAAGAGAAGACGCATCAGGATGCGTATCAGAAAGGGTCCTTCAAGATCCTTCGGTTGTCCCTCTCACACAAAAAAATCTCTCTCATTCTCGGCCTCGCTCGACTTGCTCGCTCGCTCGCACCTCCTGCGCACTGACAAACCCTGCACAACAGTCAACATCATCACCCGAAAAAGGGGAGACACCATAATGCTCTCCCTTCTTCTCTCCTTCCGAGTGATCACTACTAGAAAATAGCCTAGCCGTAAGAATGATGTTAGTGGCGCACATCTATTTTGGTGCGCCACTGCTAACTAGCAGTGGCGCACAAAAAAGTGGTGCTCCACTACTATCCTATTACCATTGGCGCACTTGTGCTAGTGGTGCGCCACTACTAAATATTGGACTGGTTTATAAAAAAATTTAAGGTTACCAATGGCGCACTACATATATGTGCACCATTGCTATTTAAATAGCAATAATGCACCTCTATGTGGTGCGCCACTGTGTTGAAAAAAGCAACGATGCACTATATTTGGTGCGCCACTGTGCTACCGACACCGCACATGGCTCCACTGCGCGCGCGTCCCACTGCACGCCTCCGCACACGCACCCACACTTCTCTCTCTCTCCCAGATCCACCTTCTCTCTCCCCCACCCACATGTCTCCTCAGATCCACCTTCTCTCTCCACAACCCACCCGATGCATCCTCTGTTCCTCCTCCAGTCCACCAAATCGAGAATCCTCCGTTCCTCCTCCAGTCCAGAGAAAGAGACGGTGGTGCCCTCCCGAGCTCGCGCGGCGACGCCTCCCCATCTCGCGCGGCGGCGGCGGACCTCCCCAGCTCGCGCGGTGGCACCCTCCCCAGCTTGTGCTCGTGCGGCGTAGCCTCCCCATCTCGCGCGGCGGCGATGGAGCTCCCCAGCTCGCGCGGCGGCGCCCTCCCCAACTCATGCTCGTGCGGCGGCTCCCAGGTCGTGCTCGCGCGGTGGCGCCGTCCCAGCTCGTTCTCGCGCGGAGGCTCTGATGAGGGGTGGCCCGATCTTCTCAGTAAGCAACGGTGGTGATGATGATCACGGGGTGATGGCAGCGGAGGAACACGACGATGAAGTGGATGATAACTTGTATGACGCAACGAGATCTCTCGATTGGTCCCTCTCACCAATGCAACAGCTCTCAACCCTGCAAGATATTCGCAACTCCACACACTTGCGCACGTAGCCGCCGACCACGAAGCGGTAAGTTGCAACCGTCTAATTCCCAATGGAACAACGAGATCACACAAGACTTTTTCGGGATCTACACAATATCAAGCAATATGGTGTAGGGATTCAATAGTTTTGCTAGAGCAAACAACTAAGAACTAGGGTTTATCTTAAACGTGGTCTAAAGCAGCTAGGGGGCGTCCCGGGCACTTATATAGGTGTCCGGGACGAGTTCTGGTCGAAAAGATACAAGAATAACCGACCCGGAATAGATCCGGTCGAGACGGACTCGGACGAATCCGGTCTGGAATCCGGTCAACCGGGCCAGGGACCGGGTCGGCCGGTCTGGCGTCCGGTCAACCGGGCGGCAACCGGAAACTTCGCAACTTTCCGGTTTTTGCCCGGTACGATAAATCTCATCCGGTTGGCGGCCGGTTGGCGGCCGGTTGGCGACCGGTCGACCGGGCCAGGGACCGGACTGGCCGGTCTGGTGGCCGGTCTGACCGGGTCCTAGACCGGCCTGGACGTCGTCTTCTCCTCTCGCGCATGCCTCCCGCTCCTCCCTCACGCGATCATGAGATATCTTCTTGTCCAGCTCCATGTCCAGCTTCACGGCCATCTTGACGTCCGTCTTCATGTCCAGCTGCTCCTCTACTCCTCGTGCGATGCTCGTCTCCTCTTGATACATGATGATACATAAGTAATAGAACTTAGGCAGTATAAAGTTCTCATCAATCAAAGTACCGTTTAGAAACAAGTTCACCTGTTGTTTAAGTAGCTTCGCACGAGCCCTTGTAATTGGTCCAATCCGAACTTCATTGGACTTGAGCTTCACAGCAGGTTCATCTTCATTAATCAATGACGGAGGTGTGGTGTAGTAGGGATGTCCTCATCATCTCGCCCCCCCCCCCTTCAAAAGGCGTCGACCTCGACGCTCCAAGGTCTTCTCCGTCATATGGTGTCAAATCAGCAACATTGAAAGAATTACTCGACACCAAACTCATCAACTCGGAAGATCTATCGAGTATGCATTATCATTGATCTTGGCAAGCACTTTGTAAGGACCAGCACCACGAGGCTTCAACTTAGACTTCCGCAGCTTCGGGAACCTATCCTTGCGAACATGTACCCACACCATATCACCAGGCTTGAACAACATCTCTTTGCGCTTCTTGTTCATCCTTGCAGCATTGCTCTTGCCTTTCTTCTCGATCAACTCTTTAGTCTTCACATGGATCTTACGCACAAAATCTACCCTCTTGGATGCCTCCATATTAACTCGCTCATGTATGGGCAAAGGCAACAAATCAAGTGGAGTAATGGGTTTGAAACCATACACCACCTCAAAAGGACATAGCTCCGTGGTAGAATGTACCGCCCTGTTGTAAGCAAACTCGACATGCGGCAAACACTCTTCCCACACCTTCAGGTTCTTTTTGATCATGGATCTCAGCAGTTGTGACAAGGTTCGATTCACCACCTCAGTTTGACCATCAGTTTGGGGATGACAAGTAGTACTGAACAGTAGCTTTGTCCCCAGCTTTCCCCAAAGTGTCTTCCAGAAGTAGCTCATGAACTTCACATCACGATCGAAACAATAGTCTTCGGGACTCCATGTAGTCGAACAATCTCCCCGAAAAACAGGTTAGCAATATGCGACGCATCGTCGCTTTTGTGGCAGAGCAATAAAGTGTGACATTTTAGAAAATCTGTCCACTACCACAAATATAGAATCATGGCCTCGTTTAGTACGCGGCAAACCCAACACAAAATCCATACTAATATCTTCCCAAGGTGTAGTAGGTGCCGGTAACGGAGTATACAAACCGTGAGGCTTCAGCTTGGACTTGGACTTGTTGCAAGTAATGGACCTCTTCACATACCTGTCCACATCCCGCCTCATCTTTGGCCAATAAAAATGATCAGCGAGCATGAGTAGCGTCTTCTCACGCCCAAAGTGACCCATCAAACCTCCAGCATGTGATTCCTGCAATAAGAGCAAACGCACAGACGATTCTGGAACACATGGTTTGTTAGCTCGAAACAAGAACCCATCATGTATGTGATATTTATCCCATGCTTTACCAAGAGCCCATAAGCGATATGGTTCAGCAAAATCATGATCCGTAGCATACAAATCACATAGCACCTCTAATCCAGGAATTTTAACATCAAGTTGAGTTAATAGCATATTCTTCCTAGATAGAGCATCAGCAACAATATTATCTTTTCCTTTCTTATGCTTAATAATGTATGGAAAAGACTCAATGAACTCAACCCACTTAGCAAGACGCCTATGCAAAGTAGATTGAGCTTTCAGATATTTCAAAGCTTCATGATCAGAATGTATGATAAATTCTTTTGGCCACAAATAATGTTGCCAAACCTCAAGAACTCTAATTAAAGCATACAATTCTTTATCATATATTGGATAGTTCAACTTAGCACCGTAAAGTTTCTCAGAAAAATATGCAATTGGACGACCCTCTTGCATCAACACACCACCAATTCCAATACCACTAGCATCACATTCAATCTCAAATTGCTTAGTGAAATCAGGAAGTGCAAGCAACGGTGCAGAAGTTAACAATCGTTTTAGTTCATCAAAAGCATGATCTTGGGTAACGCCCCACTCAAATGCAACACCCTTTTTAGTCAATTCATTCAAAGGTGCAGCAATAGTAGAAAAATTGGGCACAAAACGGCGATAAACCCAGCTAGACCATGAAAACTTCTTACTTGACTCACATTCATGGGAGTAGGCCAATTTTGAATAGCTTCAATTTTAGACAAATCTACTTCTACTCCATGCTTAGAGACAACATAACCCAGAAATATGACCTTATCTTTGCAAAATGTGCACTTCTCAAGATTACCATAGAGTTTACTATCACGCAACACTTGCAAAACATGTTGAATATGTATAATATGATCAGATTCATTGCGGCTGTAAATTAATATGTCATCAAAATACACAACCACAAACTTGCCAATAAAATCACGCAAAACATGGTTCATCGAGTCTCATGAAAGTGCTAGGTGCATTAGTTAAACCAAAAGGCATTACTAACCACTCATATAAACCAAATTTTGTTTTAAAGGCGGTTTTCCACTCATCCCCTTCTTTCATCCTAATTTGATGATAACCACTACGCAAATCAATTTTAGTGAAAATAGCAGCACCACTCAATTCATCTAGCATATCCTCTAAACGGGGAATAGGATGACGATATCGAATAGTAATGTTATTGATCGCTCTACAATCTACGCACATACGCCATGTACCATCTTTCTTAGGAACAAGAATAACAGGAACAACACAAGGACTAAGGCTTATGCGGATATAACCTTTGTCGAGTAGCGCTTGTACTTGCTTCTGTATCTCCTTCGTCTCTTCGGGGTTCGTTCTATATGGTGCCCGATTGGGTAGCGAAGCTCCGGGAATCAAGTCGATTTGATGCTCAATACCTCGCAATGGTGGAAGTCCTGCGGGTACCTCATCCAGAAACACGTCGCCAAATTCCTGCAAAACATTAGAAACACCAAGAGGAAGAGGGGTCATGTCGTTAGAAACCAAAACCGTACCCCTGTACAAGAGCACAAGAGGCATGGCTGTAGGATCCTCACTAAATTCTCTCATGTCTTCTTTGGTGGCTAATGGGACTAAGGAATTCACTCTCTCACTTTTCGTTATATCACTCACAACATTACAATTCTCTCGCCTATCGAAAGAAGCATCCTCCAAGTTGACTTCAACTTTCTGACGAGACTCATTGACAATTTGTTGTGGTGTCATAGGCTGTAAATTGATTTTCTTGCCCTTGAACTCCAAGTGATATGTATTAGCATGGCCATTGTGTTGCACAGAACGGTCATAGAGCCAAGGCCGTCCCAATAGTAGGTGACACACCGTCATAGGAACGACATCAAAATCAATGCAATCCTTATACGGTCCAATAGCAAACTCAACACGCACCATGTGGTTTACCTTCATCTCACCATTGTCGCTCAACCACCGAATATAGTATGGATGCGGGTGCGGTAGATACTTCAACTTCAGCTTGGTACATAACTCCTTGCTTGCTAAATTGCGGCAACTCCCGCCATCAATAATGACCTTGCAAGCCTTGTCAGGACCAACTAAAGCCTTTGTTTGGAACAAATTGCAGCGCTGAGTGATGTCTACGGGAGCTTCTATTCTTGTAGACAGTGTTGGGCCTCCAAGAGCAGAGGTTTGTAGAACAGCAGCAAGTTTCCCTTAAGTGGATCACCCAAGGTTTATCGATCTCGGGGAGGAAGAGGTCAAAGATATCCCTCTCATGCAACCCTGCAACCACAAAGCAAGAAGTCTCTTGTGTCCCCAACACACCTAATAGGTGCACTAGTTCGGCGAAGAGATAGTGAAATACAGGTGGTATGAATAAGTAGTAGCAACGGCACAGAAAAGTGCTTTTGCCCAGGACAGTAAACAAGCAGTAGTAACGCAGCAGTAGTAACGCAGCAGTAGTAACGCAGCAGTAGTAACGCAGTAAAACAGTAAACAAGCAGCAATAGCGATATTTAGGAACAAGGCCTAGGGATTACACTTTCACTAGTGGACACTCTCAACATTGATCACATAACAGAATAGATAAATGCATACTCTACACTTTTGTTGGATGATGAACACATTGCGTAGGATTACACGAACCCTCAATGCCGGAGTTAACAAGCTCCACAATAATGCTCATATTTTAGTAACCTTTAGTGTAAGATAGATCAAAAGACTAAACCAAGTACTAGCATAGCATGCACACTGTCACCTTCATGCATATGTAGGAGGAATAGATCACATCAATATTATCATAGCAATAGTTAACTTCGCAATCTACAAGAGATCATGATCATAGCATAAACCAAGTACTAACACGGTGCACACATCTGTCACCTTTGCACACGTGCAGGAGGAATAAAACTACTTTAATAACATTGCTAGAGTAGCACATAGATAAATTGTGATACAAACACATTGCAATCATAAAGAGATATAAATAAGCACCTCACTATGCCATTCAACGAGTGAATAAGTATTCTGTGAAATATAGCCTAAGAGACCCACACGGTGCACACACTGTCACCTTTACACACGTGGGACAAGGAGTCTCCGGAGATCACATAAGTAAAACTCACTTGACTAGCATAATGACATCTAGATTACAAGCAATCATCATATGAATCTCAATCATGTAAGGCAGCTCATGAGATTATTGTATTGAAGCACATAGGAGAGAGATGAACCACATAGCTACCGGTACAGCCCCGAGCCTCGATGGAGAACTACTCCCTCCTCATGGGAGCAGCAGCGGTGATGAAGATGGCGGTGGAGATGGCAGCGGTGTCGATGGAGAAGCCTTCCGGGGGCACTTCCTTGCTCCGGCAGGGTGCCGGAACAGAGACTCCTGTCCCCCAGATCTTGGCTTCGCGATGGCGGCGGCTCTGGAAGGTTTTCCGTCTCGTGGTTTTTCGCATCAGGGTTTTCGCGACGGAGGCTTTATATAGGCGAAGAGGCAGCGCAGGAGGGTCGAAGGGGTGGCCACACCATAGGCTGGCGCGGCCAGGGCCCAGGCCGCGCCACCCTATCATCCGGGGCCCACGGGGCCCCCTCCGGCGGCTCTCGGGTGTTCCGGATGCTTCCGGTGAAAATAGGAACCCGGGTCTTGATTTCGTCCGATTCCGAGAATATTTCGTTACTAGGATTTCGAAACCAAAAACAGCGAGAAAACAAGAATCGGCACTTCGGCATCTTGTTAATAGGTTAGTTCCGAGAAAATGCACGAATATGACATAAAGTGTGCATAAAACATGTAGGTATCATCAATAATATGGCATAGAACATAAGAAATTATCGATACGTCGGAGACGTATCAAGCATCCCCAAGCTTAGTTCGCTCGTCCCGAGCGGGTAAAACGATAACAAAGATAATTTCGAAGTGATATGCCATCATAACCTTGATCATACTATTTGTAAACATATGTAGTGGATGCAGCGATCAAAACAATGGTAATGACATGAGTAAACAGGTGAATCATAAAGCAAAGACTTTTCATGAATAGTACTTCGAGACAAGTATTAATAAGTCTTGCATAAGAGTTAACTCATAAAGCAATAAATCAAAGTAAAGGCATTGAAGCAACACAAAGGAAGATTAAGTTTCAGCGGTTGCTTTCAACTTGTAACATGTATATCTCATGGATAATTGTCAACATAGAGTAATATAACAAGTACAATATGCAAGTATGTAGGAATCAATGCACAGTTCACACAAGTGTTTGCTTCTTGAGGTGGAGAGAGATAGGTGAACCGACTCAACATAAAAGTAAAGAGAATGGTCCTTCAAAGAGGAAAGCATCTATTGCTATATTTGTGCTAGAGCTTTTATTTTGAAAACATGAAACAATTTTGTCAACGGTAGTAATAAAGCATATGAGTTATGTACATTATATCTTACAAGTTGCAAGCCTCATGCATAGTATACTAATAGTGCCCGCACCTTGTCCTAATTAACTTGGACTACCGGATCTTTGCAATGCACATGTTTTAACCAAGTGTCACAATGGGGTACCTCCATGCCGCCTGTACAAAGGTCTAAGGAGAAAGCTCGCATTTTGGATTTCTCGCTTTTGATTATTCTCAACTTAGACATCCATACCGGGACAACATGGACAACGAGATAATGGACTCCTCTTTAATGCATAAGCATGTGGCAACAATTATTATTCTCATATGAGATTGAGGATATATGTCCAAACTGAAACTTCCACCATGAATCATGGCTTTAGTTAGCGGCCCAAAGTTCTTCTCTAACAATATGCATGCTCCAACCATAAAGGTGGTAGATCTCTCTTACTTCGGACAAGACGGACATGCATAGCAACTCACATGATATTCAACAAAGAATAGTTGATGGCGTCCCCGAAACATGGTTATCGCTCAACAAGCAACTTAATAAGAGATAAAGTGCATAAGTACATATTCAATACCACAATAGTTTTTAAGCTATTTGTCCCATGAGCTATATATTGCAAAGGTGAATGATGGAATTTTAAAGGTAGCACTCAAGCAATTTACTTTGGAATGGCGGAGAAATACCATGTAGTAGGTAGGTATGGTGGACACAAATGGCATAGTGGTTGGCTCAAGGATTTTGGATGCATGAGAAGTATTCCCTCTCGATACAAGGTTTAGGCTAGCAAGGTTATTTGAAACAAACACAAGGATGAACGGTACAGCAAAATTCACATAAAAGACATATGGTAAACATTATAAGACTCCATACCGTCTTCCTTGTTGTTCAAAACTCAATACTAGATGTTATCTAGACTCTAGAGAAACCAAATATGCAAACCAAATTAGCAAGCTCTAAGTATTTCTTCATTAATGGGTGCAAATTATATGATGCAAGAGCTTAAACATGAGCACAACAATTGCCAAGTATCAAATTATCCAAGACATTTTAGAGTTACTACATGTATCATTTTCCGTTTCCAACCATATAAAAATGAACGAAGCGGTTTTAACCTTCGCCATGAACACTAAAAGATAAAGCGAAGAACACATGTGTTCATATGAACCAGCGGAGCGTGTCTCTCTCCCACACAAGCATTTATTCAAACAAAAATAAAAAACAAAAGCACACAGATGCTCCAAGTAAAGTACATAAGATGTGGCCGAATAAAAATATAGTTTCAAGAGAAGGAACCTGATAATTTGTCGATGAAGAAGGGGATGCCTTGGGCATCCCCAAGCTTAGACGCTTGAGTCTTCTTAGAATATGCAGGGGTGAACCACCGGGGCATCCCCAAGCTTAGAGCTTTCACTCTCCTTGATCATAGTATATCATCCTCCTCTCTTGACCCTTGAAAACTTCCTCCACACCAAACTCGAAACAAACTCATTAGAGGGTTAGTGCATAATCAAAAACTCACATGTTCAGAGGTGACACAATCATTCTTAACACTTCTGGACATTGCTCAAAGCTACTGGAAGGTAATGGAACAAAGAAATCCACCCAACACAGCGAAAGAAGCAATGCGAAATAAAAGGCAGAATCTGTCAAAACAGAACAGTCCGTAAAGACGAATTTTAAAAGGGAACCAGACTTGCTCAAATGAAAATGCCCAAATTGAATGAAAGTTGCGTACATATCTGAGGATCACTCACGTAAATTGGCATAATTTTCTGAGTTACCTACAGAGAATTAGACCCAGATTCGTGACAGCAAAGAAATGCTGGAACTGCGCAGTAATCCAAATCTAGTACTTACTTTACTATCAAAGACTTTACTTGGCACAACAAAACTCAAAAATAAGATAAGGAGAGGTTGCTACAGTAGTAAACAACTTCCAAAACTCAAATATAAAACAAAGTACTGTAGCAAAATAACACATTGGTTATCTCCCAAGAAGTTCTTTCTTTATAGCCGTTAAGATGGGCTCAGCAGTTTTAATGATGCACTCGCAAGAAATAGTATTGGAAGCAAAAGAGAGCATCAAGAGGCAAATTCAAAACACATTTAAGCCTAACATGCTTCCTATGCATAGGAATCTTGTAAATAAACAAGTTCATGAAGAGCAAAGTGACAAGCATAGGAAGATAAAATAAGTGTAGCTTAAAAAATTTCAGCACATAGAGAGGCATTTTAGTAACATGAAAATTTCTACAACCATATTTTCCTCTCTCATAATAACTTTCAGTAGCATCATGAGCAAACTCAACAATATAACCATCACATAAAGCATTCTTATCATGAGTCTCATGCATAAAATTATTACTCTCCACATAGGCATAATCAATTTTATTAGTTGTAGTGGGAGCAAATTCAACAAAGTAGCTATCATTATTATTCTCATCGAGTGTAGGAGGCATAGTATAATCACAACAAAATTTACTCTCCATAGTAGGTGGCACCAAAAGACCACTATCATTATAATCATCGAAATAGGAGGCAAAGTATCATCAAAGAAAATTTTCTCATCAATGCTTGGGGAATAAAAAGATCATGAAAACCAGCTTCCCCAAGCTTAGAACTTTCTATATTATTATCAACAATGGTGTTCAAAGCGTTCATACTAATATTACTAACTAGCATGCAAATAAGATTTCATAGGTTTTTTAATTTTCGCATCAAACAATCCATGTTTTAAATCAGGAAATAGAATAAGAAGCTCATTGTTGTCCATTATGCCAAACTAGTGTAAACAAGAAACAAAAAGATGTAATTGCAGGATCTAAAGGAAATAGCTTCGAGCACAAACACAATGGCGCCAGAAAAGTACTGTTACCTGGAACCGGAGTATGAGTGCCTTTTTACCTTTTCTCCCCGGCAACGGCGCCAGAAAAGTGGCTAGTTGCCGGGGACCGGTGTGTGTGTGCCGTTTACCTTTTCTCCCCGGCAACGGCGCCAGAAAAGTGCTTGATGTCTACGGGAGCTTCTATTCTTGTAGACAGTGTTGGGCCTCCAAGAGCAGAGGTTTGTAGAACAGCAGCAAGTTTCCCTTAAGTGGATCACCCAAGGTTTATCGATCTCGGGGAGGAAGAGGTCAAAGATATCCCTCTCATGCAACCCCGCAACCACAAAGCAAGAAGTCTCTTGTGTCCCCAACACACCTAATAGGTGCACTAGTTCGGCGAAGAGATAGTGAAATACAGGTGGTATGAATAAGTAGTAGCAACGGCATCAGAAAAGTGCTTTGCCCGGGACAGTAAACAAGCAGTAGTAATGCAGCAGTAGTAACGCAGTAAAATAGTAAACAAGCAGCGATAGCAGTATTTAGGAACAAGGCCTAGGGATTACACTTTCACTAGTGGACACTCTCAACATTGATCACATAACAGAATAGATAAATGCATACTCTACACTTTTGTTGGATGATGAACACATTGCGTAGGATTACACGAACCCTCAATGCCGGAGTTAACAAGCTCCACAATAATGCTCATATTTTAGTAACCTTTAGTGTAAGATAGATCAAAAGACTAAACCAAGTACTAGCATAGCATGCACACTTGTCACCTTCATGCATATGTAGGAGGAATAGATCACATCAATATTATCATAGCAATAGTTAACTTCGCAATCTACAAGAGATCATGATCATAGCATAAACCAAGTACTAACACGGTGCACACACTGTCACCTTTGCACACGTGCAAGAGGAATAAAACTACTTTAATAACATTGCTAGAGTAGCACATAGATAAATTGTGATACAAACACATTGCAATCATAAAGAGATATAAATAAGCACCTCACTATGCCATTCAACAGTGAATAAGTATTCTGTGAAATATAGCCTAAGAGACCCACACGGTGCACACACTGTCACCTTTACACACGTGGGACAAGGAGTCTCCGGAGATCACATAAGTAAAACTCACTTGACTAGCATAATGACATCTAGATTACAAGCAATCATCATATGAATCTCAATCATGTAAGGCAGCTCATGAGATTATTGTATTGAAGCACATAGGAGAGAGATGAACCACATAGCTACCGGTACAGCCCCGAGCCTCGATGGAGAACTACTCCCTCCTCATGGGAGCAGCAGCGGTGATGAAGATGGCGGTGGAGATGGCAGCGGTGTCGATGGAGAAGCCTTCCGGGGGCACTTCCCCGCTCCGGCATGGTGCCGGAACAGAGACTCCTGTCCCCCAGATCTTGGCTTCGCGATGGCGGCGGCTCTGGAAGGTTTTCCGTCTCGTGGTTTTTCGCATCAGGGTTTTCGTGACGGAGGCTTTATATAGGCGAAGAGGCGGCGCAGGAGGGTCGAAGGGGTGGCCACACCATAGGCTGGCGTGGCCAGGGCCCAGGCCGCGCCACCCTATCATCTGGGGCCCACAGGGCACCCCTCCGGTCGCTTCTCGGGTGTTCCGGATGCTTCCGGTGAAAATAGGAACCTAGGTCTTCGATTTCGTCCGATTCCGAGAATATTTCGTTACTAGGATTTCGAAACCAAAAACAGCAGAATACGACAACGGCACTTCGGCATCTTGTTAATAGGTTAGTTCCGAAAATGCACGAATATGACATAAAGTGTGCATAAAACATGTAGGTATCATCAATAATATGGCATAGAACATAAGAAATTATCGATACGTCGGAGACGTATCACTGAGTAGATGCACTAGGCAACACATTAAGAGCACGCTGCGACACAACAATGGTGCGAGCATCAGACGGATATGCATCTTCACCATCAGTGTCATAGTCATCCTCTTTTGGAGCATTAGGATCAACATCATCTCCAGTCTCATATTCATTGTCCTCATTGATAATCATTACTTTGCGGTTAGGACAATCTCTCTTGAAGTGACCCTTGACACCACATGTATGACAAATCATATCACGGTTACGCGCAGTAGACACATTAGAGCCACTCGTACTTGCAGCAGATTCGGACTTCTTTGTGTTAGACACATTGGAGACCGGTTTACTAGGCGGAGTAGAAAAAGGTGCGGAGCGCGTCGAAGGCGCCGGCGCCGAAGATGGTGCCACGCGGGGTGTGAAACGCCCAGCTCCTGTAGTTCGACCTTTGATCTTTGCTTCGTCAGCCAACTGTGATTCAGCTTCTCTAGCATGATGTAACAATTGATTCATATTGGTGTAGCTGTAGTGACGAACAATGCCTTTGATATCATACTTCAAACCGTTGAGAAAACGCTGCATTGTCATCTCGAGAGACTCACGGACACGGCCACGCTGCATAAGCATCTCCATCTCCATGTAGTATTCATCCACAGTCTTCACACGTTGTCTCAATAGAGTCGACTTATCATATATATTCCGCAAGTAATTTGTAGGCACAAAGCGAGAAGTCATCGCCTCCTTCATGGCACGCCATGTGCGTATAGGTTGCTCACCATCCTCGTCTCGGTTGCGAACAAAAGCATCCCACCAACGCAAAGCGTAGCCATCAAATTCGGAAGAAGCAAGTTTAATCTTCCGATCTTCAGTATAATGTGGATGTAAGCTCCACAACTTCTCAATCTTGAGCTCCCAAGTGAGGTATTCTTCAACATCAGCTCCTCCTTCAAACTTGGGTATAGAAAACTTGGGCTTACCCAACCCATCTTCCTCCTCTTGTCCACGACCATTGCGGCCAAGTGGAGCCCAACCGCGAGGACGATTACCACGTGGCGCAACACGAGCATTGTGTGCGTCATCTTGAAGCTCAGGATCGTCGTCATCGTCTTGTTGCTGTTGTGCGGTCAAATTCTCAACAGCCAAAAGCAAATCAGCGAGACTGCGTTGGACATCCGTCATTTGATCTTGCATTGTAGTGACGGTCACATGAGTAGCATCTAGCTTTTGGGAGATCTCTTCAACCTTCCCATTAAGCACATCGTCCTGAGCGCGGAATTCACGTCGCATCTCATTACGAAGAGCCTCATACTCCCTCTATGTGATGATATCAGCAGCACTCTTGTTTTCCTGGTTAACAAGTTTATGATCACTAGCAGACATCGTTCGTAGATTAGTGCATTAAATCAAAAATATATGGTGGTACTCTCACAATTCACTCAAAACTGACAAGAAAAGGAAATCTTACCGTTCCAAAGTAAATTAGTGTTGCTTACCACTGGTAGTAACAACTAGTGCACGGATGTAGCGAAGCGAATATCAAGGGTATAAGAACAAATCACACGACAAAGCAGGGTATATGTGGGGCTATAGGTAGGCCACCTATTTGCACCAATAACAAGCTCTAGCGCTGACCGTAAACAACCAAAGATACTCACACAAGGCGATATAATGGGGCAATGCAACTATATGTAGGAAAGGTTGCAATGCACTAGAGAGATGCTAGCAAAGCTCAACGAGACAGGCACAAGATTGCTCAACTACAGGTGCAGTAAAGAAAACTTAGGCCTTTCACTTGATTCAACTAGCACTTCACTTTTCTTTTTGTAACACACGCAGCGATGTAGCTCTTTTTGCTTCTTTTCAATTTTCTCTTTTTTTTGTTTTTGATTTTATGACTCAACTCCTTGATAACATGGCCAACAAGATATGCAAAGCACCAAAACCCTAATGAGCAGCCTGTCGAGCGGTAAAACTAGTCTCTTCTGGGGAAGTTCCTAGTCACGTATATCGATAGGCTGTGTCTATGGTTGGGAACAAGCACACTGTACGCTATGTGGACTCGGAGTAAACAAAAACTGACTCTAGATGATAAACTAGATGAAAAGAAAACACAAACCCTAACAATTCTACGAGAAGAAAGATAAAGGTACGCAAAAACAACTACGAAAAGCAACTAAAACTCGAAATTAGTGCAGTCTATGGCTATGGCAAACCCTAACCCTAATTTTTTTTGGCTTTTTCTGGATAGGAAACGCTCACAACTCAACTATGGGGTGGATTGTGGATGGCTTACCAAGGAAAACTGGAAATCTGATACCAAGATGATAAGGGGTGGCCCGATCTTCTCAGTAAGCAACGGTGGTGATGATGATCACGGGGTGATGGCAACGGAGGAACACGACGATGACGTGGATGATAACTTGTATGACGCAACGAGATCTCTCGATTGTTCCATGTCGCCAATGCAACAACTCTCAACCCTGCAAGATATTCGCAACTCCACACACTTGCGCACGTAGCCGCCGACCACGAAGCGGTAAGTTGCAACCGTCTAATTCCCAATGGAACATCGGATCACCGAGATCTACACAATATCAAGCAATATGGTGTAGGGATTCAATAGTTTTGCTAGAGCAAACAACTAAGAACTAGGGTTTATCTTAAACGTGGTCTAAAGCAGCTAGGGGGCGTCCTGGGCACTTATATAGGTGTCCGGGACGAGTTCTGGTCGAAAAGATACAAGAATAACCTACCCAGAATAGATCAGGTCGAGACAGACTCAGACGAATCCGGTCTGGAATCCGGTCAACCGGGCCAGGGACCGGGTCGGCCGGTCTGGCGTCCGGTCAACCGGGCGGCAACCGGAAACTTCGCAACTTTCCGGTTTTTCCCCGGTACGATAAATCTCATCCGGTTGGCGGCCGGTTTGCGACCGGTCGACCGGGCCAGGGACCGGACTGGCCGGTCTGGTGGCCGGTCTGACCGGGTTCTGGACCGGCCTGGACGTCGTCTTCTCCTCTCGCGCATGCCTCCCGCTCCTCCCTCGCGCGATCATGAGATATCTTCTTGTCCAGCTCCATGTCCAGCTTCATGGCCATCTTGACGTCCATCTTCATGTCCAGCTGCTCCTCTACTCCTCGTGCGATGCTCGTCTCCTCTTGATACCTGATGATACATAAGTAATAGGACTTAGGCAGTATAAAGTTCTCATCAATCAAAGTACCATTTAGAAACAAGTTCACCTGTTGTTTAAGTAGCTTCGCACGAGCCCTTGTAATTGGTCCAATCCGAACTTCATTGGACTTGAGCTTCACAGCAGGTTCATCTTCATTAATCAATGACGGAGGTAGTGGTGTAGTAGGGATGTCCTCATCAGGCTCCCTCCCCAGCTCCCATGACGGCTCCCTCCCAGCTCGCGCGGCGGCCCCCTCAAGCCAGAACCAGCAGCAGCGGAGCGCCGGCGAGGCGCCGGCGACCATGTCTGCGAGGCGCCTTCGATCGTGTTCTCGAGCCCGAGCCCCTTCTACCTGCTCGGGCGGCAAGATGCCGGCGAGGGCTTGTGCGGCGTCGTCTGGCGTGCTCCGTTCCTGCAGATGCAATGCAGGGACCTGATTGCTTTTTTCATTTTCTTTTAGGATTTTAGTTGAAAAGTTCACATATTGGTTGTAATTTTCTGTAATAGCTCTGGATATATATATAAATTGTTCAGTGTCAATAAATATAAAAGTAAGGAATGGGCAGATGACCACACAAGCAAGCCGACTTTTTTTTTTTGCTTTTGGCCCTGACGACCGGTGGCGCACAGGGTAGCATTTCTCTGGCGCACCTCCTACTCAGCTATAGTGGCGCACATAACCGAAATTTGTGGTGCATCTCCTACTCAGCTACAGTGTCGCACGTAATTGATAGTTGTGGCGCACCACCCAGTGCGCCATTGCTATTCGGGTTAGCAGTAGCGCACCACAAGTGCGCCATTGCTAATACTTACTAGTGGCGTGATAATAGTGGTGCACCACTAGTGCGCCACTGATGGCAAAAAGTGGTGCGCCACTGATTGCCTGTTTTCTAGTAGTGGATTCCTCTTCCTCCGAGTTTCACTCGACGGGCAAATACACATGTGTTGCATAGTAATAATAAAAAAGTAAAAGAATCGACTACGAATCTATTATTAAATAGGTTAAACTAGGGTTTTGCCCCGAACTACAGATCAAGTTGAAAAAAAATTCCAACTACGGGATTCGATTTTGGCCTACAAATAAAAAATTAAATAAGTTGAACTAGTATTCCTCTAAAGAATCATTTTGGTTTGCATTGTTTGATACTTTTCATAGCTAGAGTGCATCACAATTTTTTGATTTCATGCTTTGCTTTGCCAATTTTGATTTTTTCTAACCACCTTCTCTTTGATTTCAAATTTAGGTCAAACTATCGGTGCCTACTATGTGTTCTACTTGAATTGGATGCAGCATGCGCACATGATATGTTTTGCCATTGTTTTGGGCTTCCACACATCTTGGGGCATCCAAGTATTTAAGTTACCTTGTTTTTTAATTTTAATTCATGTACCCTTCCTTCCAATTAAATTTTGGTTTTTCATTTTATAAATTTTTTAAATTATTATGCCCATTCTGATGTCATATAGTAAGCATTTAAGTTGATAAACAAGGTCTAGACATATTCAAAACAGTAAAGTCATGTATCTACCCCTAACCCAAAACTCTGTCTTATGAAGTCAAACACGAAGAGAAGTAGTTTTGGGTTTCAAACATGGAATTTTCAAAAACCCTCCAAAAAGCTTCGTTTTGGAGTGACTAAGAAGGATCGAGGCTTACCTTTTTCATTTTCATGTTTTAAACATGTTTAAATCTTGGTCAAACCTATTATTTGACAAAGATTCAAATGGGCATAAAAAATCAACAAAAATCAAAAAAATGAAAAACCAAAGCTGATACGTCCATTTTGCATCACTATTTTATATCATAATTTACTGTTATTCATTGATATATTTCATATTTAGAGATGATACTTATGTTATTTCATCTATTTTGCATGTTTTATGATTATTGGAGGATCGCGCACCGGAGTCAGGATTCTGCTGGAAAAAGCGCCGTCGGAATGCAATATTTCGGAAGATCAACAATTGACGGAAATTATACGAAAAATCCTATTTTTCCAGAAGACGAACGGAGCCAGAAAGGGGAGCCGAGGAGGGCCGCCATGGGCCCACCTCATAGGCCGGCGCGATACCTTCCCTGGCCGCGCCGCCTTGTGAGGAGGGGGCCCACGACCCCCTCTGGCCTCCTCTCCTTCGCGTACTTCTTCGCCCCGAAAACCTAAGCTCCAGAGGATAGTCGCGAATAGTCACAGCCGCCTCTGCGGGGCGGAGAACACCAGAGAGAAAAGAGCTCTCCGGCGGGCAGGAATCCGCCGGGGAAATTCCCTCCCGGAGGGGGAAATCGACGCCATCGTCACCGACATCGAGCTGGACATCATCTCCATCATCATCACCATCATCTTCATCATCATCACCGCCATCTCCACCGCTGCACCTCGTCACCGCTGTAACAATTCGGGTTGGATCTTGATTGTTTGATAGGGGAAACTCTCCCGGTGTTGATTTCTACTTGTTATTGATGCTATTGAGTGAAACCTTTGAACCAAGGTTTATGTTCAGATTGTTATTCATCATCATATCACCTCTGATCATGTTCCATATGATGTCTCGTGAGTACTTCGTTTAGTTCTTGAGGACATGGGTGAAGTCTAAATGTTAGTAGTGAACTATGGTTGAGTAATATTCAATGTTATGATATTTAAGTTGTGGTGTTATTCTTCTAGTGGTGTCATGTGAACGTCGACTACATGATACTTCACCTTTATGGTCCTAGGGGAATACATCTTGTACTCGTTTGCCAATTGTGGGGTTGCCGGAGTGACAGAAACCTAAACCCCCGTTGGTATATCGATGCAGGAAGGATAGCAGGATCTCAGAGTTTAAGGCTGTGGTTAGATTTATCTTAATTACTTTCTTGTATTTGCGGATGCTTGCAAGGGTTATAATCACAAGTATGTATTAGTCCTAGGAAGGGCGGTGCATTAGCATAGGTTCACCCACACAACACTTATCAAAACAATGAAGATTAATCAGGTATGAAGCGAAAGCACTAGACTAAATTCCCGTGTGTCCTCAAGAACGTTTGGTCATTATAAGTAAACAAACCGGCTTGTCCTTTGTGCTAAAAAGGATTGGGCCACTCGCTGCAATTATTTCTCTCGCATTTTACTTACTCGTACTTTATTCATCCGCTATATCAAAATCCCCTGAATACTTGTCTGTGAGCATTTACAGTGAATCCTTCATCGAAACTGCTTGTCAACACCTTCTGCTCCTCGTTGGGTTCGACACTCTTATTTATCGAAAGTACTACGATACACCCCCTATACTTGTGGGTCATCAAGACTATTTTCTGGCGCCGTTGCCGGGGAGTGAAGCGCTATTGGTAAGTGGAATTGGTAAGGAAAACCTTTACTGTTTGTGTTGATTTTATTTCTGCTTGCTGCTATAAGTCATTATGGAGAGATCTTCTCTTGAATTTCTATTTGGGAAATCTACTACTACTGCAACAGTAGTGGATGAGGCGCCAGTGAGGAAGTAATACCATATAAAATACCTATGAAAATTATTGAACGTGTTATGGATAACCGCTATGAAGGGGATGGAACTGTCCATCCTGGTGATCATTTACTGTTTTTACATGAATTATGCGGGTTATTCAAATGTGCTGGTATTGCTATGGATGAAGTTAGGAAGAAACTATTCTCTATATCGCTGTCTGGTAAAGCGGCGCATTGGTATAAATTGCTGAAGAATGGTGATTCTCTTGATTGGGAGGACATTGTGCCCTTATTTTATTCTAAATTCTATCCTCCAAGTGAAATTCACAGAGATCGGAACCGCATATATAATTCTGGCCTCATGATGGAGAGAGTATTGCCCAAGCATGGGGGAGATTGAAGTCTTTAATGCTCAAATGCCCCATTCATGAGCTTCCTGGTAGTATTATTATTGATAATTTCTATGCAAGACTTTCGTTTCAAGACAAGACCTTGCTGGATACTTCTTGTTCTGGATCATTTACACGCAACAAAGAAGAGTTTAAAATGGACCTTCTAAATCGGATTCAGGAGAATACTGAAGGATGGGAGAACGACAAAGATAGAGAGTCAGGTATAAATTATGATTATAAATGCATTGAAGCTTTTATGGATACTGATAAATTTCTTAATATGAGTGCTACTTATGGTCTTGATTCTCAAGTTGTTGCAAATCTTTATAGAGCTTTTGCCTCTCATTATGAATTGCCTAAGAAGAATTTTGATAAGTATCATGAACCGTATAAAGATAAAATTGATTCATCTATAAACAAATGTGTTGTAATTGAAACTGTTGATCATGTTATTCCTGAAGCTTATATTGAAAAAACTCCTTTCCCTGCTAACATGAAGGAGTACTCTGTTATAAATAGTGCGGTTAATAAAAGTGAAAAGAAACCTATAGAACCTGAAGAACAAATTAAAGTTGAACCTGCTGTTGCAATAGTTAAAGATCTTGTGACTGAAAATGTGGAAGATGGTCATATTATTTTCTGTGAAGATGCTTCTAATATTGTTTCGCGTCCTAATAAGTCTAGAAAAACTAGTGTTCCTATGCTATCTGTTAAAATTGGTGATCATTGTTATTATGGTTTATGTGATATTGGTACAAGTATTAGTGCTATTGCTTATGAGCTTTACAAGGAGATTATGCACGAAATTGGTTCTTGTGAACTTGAAGATATTGGTGTGGTTATTCGGCTAGCTAATAGAGAAACTATCTCTCCAATTGGTATTGTTCGAGATGTGGAAGTTCTATGTGGTAAGATTAAATATCCTGCTGACTTTTTGGTACTTGGTTCTGCTGCTAGTAAGTATTGTCCTATCATTTTTGGTATACCTTTTCTAAATACTTGTGGAGCTGTTATAGATTGCAAGAAGGAGAAAATTTTGACTAAATTTGCTGGGGAATCTTATGAGTTTAATTTCTCTAAATTTGCCAAAACTCCTTATAAAGCTGATTCGCCTAATAATGATTTTAGAGTTGAACAGTGTGCGTCTATTGCTCTTGCTCCTAATAATCCTTTACAGCAACATTTGGAGAATAGTGAGAGCGAAGTCTTTAGGGAAGAAAGAAATGAGCTTGATGAAATTTTCCTTCGTCAACCTATTCTTAAACATGACTTGCCAGTTGAAGATTTAGGTACAACACCACCACCAAAGGAAGATCCTGTTTTTGATTTAAAACCATTGCCTGATAATCTTAAATATGCTCATATTGATGATAAGAAAATATATCCTGTTATTATTAGTTCTAAGCTTTCAGATATTGAGGAAGAAAGGTTATTGGAAATATTGAAGAAACACCGAGGAGCTATTGGCTACACTCTTGATGATTTGTAGGGGATTTCTCCCTCTATTTGCCAACATGCTATTAATATGGAAGATGATGCAAAGCGTGTTGTTGAACATCAGCGTCGTGTAATTCCGAAGATGAAGGATGTGGTAAGGAATGAGGTATTAAAACTTCTTGAAGCTGGTATTATATATCCTATTGCTGATAGTAGATGGGTTAGTCCTGTGCATTGTGTTCCTAAGAAAGGAGGAATGATTGTTGTGCCTAATGATAATGATGAGCTCATCCCTCAAAGAGTAGTTGTAGGGTATAGAATGTGCATTGATTATCGAAAAGTTAATAAGGTTACTAAGAAAGATCATTACCCTTTACCCTTTATTGATCAAATGTTAGAGAGGTTGTCTAAAAATACTCATTTTTGCTTTCTTGATGGTTATTCTGGGTTTTCACAAATTACTGTTAAAACTAAAGATCAAGAGAAAACCACCTTCACTTGTCCCTATGGAACTTATGCTTATAGACGTATGCCTTTTGGTTTATGTAATGCTCCTGCTACTTTTCAAAGATGCATGTCTGCTATTTTTCATGGCTTTTGTGAGAGTATTGTAGAGGTATTCATGGATGATTTTTCTGTCTATGGGAATTCTTTTGATAATTGCTTGCGAAACCTCGATAAAGTTTTGCAGAGATGTGAAGAAACTAACCTTGTTCTTAATTGGGAGAAATGCCACTTTATGGTTAATGAAGGAATTGTATTGGGACATAAAATTTCTGAGAGAGGGTATTGCAGTTGATAGAGCTAAAGTTGAAGCAATTGAGAAGATGCCCTATCCGAGGGATGTTAAAGGTATTCGTAGTGTTCTTGGTCATGCTGGGTTTTATAGGAGATTTATTAAAGATTTCTCCAAGATTTCAAAGCCTCTTACTAATCTTCTTCAAAAAGATGTACCTTTTGTTTTTGATGTTGATTGTAAGGAAGCTTTTGAAACTCTAAAGAAATCCTTAACAACTGCTCCTGTAGTTGAACCCCCTGATTGGAACTTACCTTTTGAAATTATGTGTGATGCTAGTGATTTTGCTGTAGGTGCTGTTCTTGGATAGCAGTAGATAAAAAATTAAATGTTATTCATTATGCTAGCGAGACTCTTGATGCTGCTCAAAGAAATTATGCTACAACTGAAAAAGAATTGTTAGCTGTAGTCTTTGCTTGTGACAAGTTTAGATCCTATATTGTTGATTCAAAAGTCACGATTCATACTGATCATGCTGCAATTAGATACCTTATGACAAAGAAAGATGCTAAGCCAAGGCTTATTAGATGGGTACTTCTTTTGCAAGAATTTGATTTACATATTATAGATAGGAAAGGTGCTGATAATCTTGTTGCTGATAATTTGTCTAGGTTGGAAAATATTACTTATGATCCTGTTCCTGTTAATGATAGTTTTCCAAATGAACAATTGGCTGTAATAAAGGTGAATTCGCGAGATAGTCTTTGGTATGCTGATTATGCTAACTTTATTGTATCCAAGTACTTGCCTCCAACCTTTTCAGCTCAACAAAGGAGGAAATTCTTTTATGACTTGAGGCATTATTTTTGGGATGACCCACACTTATATAAAGAAGGAGTGGATGGTATTATGCGAAGATGTGTTCCTGAATATGAACAACAAGAGATATTGAGTAAATGTCATGGTAGTGCTTATGGAGGACATCACGCTGGAGATAGAACTGCGCAAAAGGTTCTACAATCAGGGTTTTATTGGCCAACTCTCTTCAAAGATGCAAGAAAGTTTATTTTATCTTGTGATGAATGTCAAAGGGTTGGTAATATCTCCAGACGCAATGAAATGCCTATGAATTATACTCTTGTTATTGAACCATTCGATTGTTGGGGATTTGACTTCATGGGTCCTTTCCCTTCTTCGAAGGTAACACTCATATACTTGTCGCTGTTGATTATGTTACTAAATGGGTAGAAGCTATACCCACAAAAAGTGCTGATGGTGAGACTTCTTTAAAAATTCTTTTAGATATTATTTTTCCTAGATTTGGAGTACCTAGATATATTATGACTGATGGAGGTTCTCATTTTATTCATGGAGGTTTTAGAAAAACTCTTGCTAAGTATGGTATTAATCATAGAATTGCTTCCGCTTATCATCCTCAAACTAGCGGGCAAGTAGAGTTATCAAATAGAGAGATTAAATCTATTTTGGGAAAGGCTGTTAATAAATCTAGAAAGAACTGGGCTATTAAATTGAAGGACGCACTATGGGCTTATAGAACTGCTTATAAAAATCCCATGGGTATGTAACCTTATAAAATGGTCTATGGGAAAGCTTTTCATTTACCTTTAGAACTAGAGCACAAAGCTTATTGGGTTGTGAGAGAACTTAATAAAGATTTCAAACTTGTTTTTTTTTGTAAATATTTTTAATTTGGCTTTAATAAATTACTGTGGGGTTTTTTCCCCACAGTCTCAAGGTTCAAAAAAAAAAGAAGAGATTGCTACAATTGAGTTCTCTAGATGAATGGAGAAGTGAAGCTTATGAAAATGCTAAACTCTTTAAAGAGAAAGTTAAGAAATGGCATAATAGAAGAATTATCAAAAGAGAATTTAATGTTGGGGATAAAGTCCTATTGTATCGGTCTCGTCTCAGATTCTTTGCAGGGAAATTGCTCTCAAAGTGGGAAGGACCATATATCATTGTGGAGGTGTATCGTTCAGGGGCAATTAAAATTAGCTCTCTGCAAGGTGATGCCACACAAGTAGTGAATGGACAAAGACTCAAGCACTATATCTCTGGAGATTCTTATAATGAAGATGTTGATATTATCCAAGTGGTGACTCCGGAAGCTTTCATCAAAGGTCAAACTGACAGTTCTGCAGAGTTCGACTTTGAATAGGTAACAGTACTGATAATAAAAAGTCCGCGTTTTACTTTCCGAACTATGTTTTTGCTATTTTTGGAAAATATGAAAAATTACGAGATCGAAACAGAGTGGAGGAGACGCACGAGGGCGTGCCCCCATAGGCTGGCGCGGGCCCCAGTCTGGCCGCGCCGCCCTATGAGGACACCGCCTCGTTGTCCCTCTCCGACTCTTGTTCGACCTGGTACTTTCCTTCTGTCGTAAAAATTACTGCTATATAATCCCCCGGACCCCTGGAGGTCCGTATATCGTTTTCTCATCGCGTTTTGTTTCGAGCTGTTTTCTGCCAGGATCTGCTTCGGATCTAGAGCCGCCATGTCTTCGTCGGGAACTCCGAAGGACAGCTTCTTTGAGGACGTCGTTAACCCGTACATGAACGAGCTGAAGATGCACCCCAAGGAATTGCTGCTCGTAGATGGAGAGTTGCAGATCAAAGATGTCCAGGGACCTAAAGGAGAAGGAAGCTTGGAAGACAGGGTGGAGAAACTAGAACAGGAGGTCTTCAACTACAAGAAGATGGCTGAGCGTGAAGTGGACATCTTCCACAAGATTGTGTCTGAACTTATTGATGGACACAAGAAGGAGACTGCAAAGTTGTGGGACGATATCTTCTCGCTTCACGACACCACCAACAAACTCCAAGCTCAACTATATGATGTTCAGAATCAAAACTCTGAGTATGAAAACAGGTTTAAACACATAAGTTATGCTGCTAGTTTCAGGATTCCGGAGACCAAGATGTCTTTTGTGGATGGAGAACCTCTTCCTTGGAAGTCTAATGATGGCAAGGATTCACCATCATCACCGAAGAAGTAATTCATCATCGGTATTGGCATCCCCTTGGTTTGTTCCAAGCTTGGGGGAGTGCCTCGGTATCACATCATCACTATCTTTTACCTTTTTGCTATCAAGTAGTGTCATATCATGAGTAGGGAAGTTATCATATAAGATGTGTTGCGGTATGGAAGTATCTCTCTTTAGTTGGTTATCTATGTATCCCTTGGTGTGAGTTATCCTTATGGAATATTAATGAGAAGTTTTATCATTTACATATTGCACATCTTATTTTAGTTTGCAATCTCTATTATGTGATTGATCTTGTTGTTAGTATTGGTATCACTTTGGGAGCATCAAGTAAATCTATTTGGTTTTGGCAAACTTAGCATTGGTCAATAGCAACAACACTTTGAGTTTAAGAAGAATAGAGGAAATACATGTAGATATGTTAGTTCATTATACTACTTTCTTGATTAACTATGAGCTTGGTATTCTGAAGTTAAAATTGTTTGTGCTTACAAGTAAGATGCATGATTGTTTCTATCACATGTATATTTGTTTGCTTACCTTAACTCTTATGCTTGCTAATCAACCTTGCTAGCCAAAGACCTGTACTGAGAGGGAATGCTTCTCGTGCATCCAAACCTTTAAACCACCATGTGTGTCCACTATAACTACCTATTATGTGGTATTTCCTGCCACTCCAAGTAAATACTTCATGTGCTACCTTTAAACAATTCAAAACTTTATTACTCCTTATTTGTGTCAATGTTTTATAGCTCATGAGGAAGTACTAGCAGAAATACCTGTGCGTTGCACCGGGATAAATAAAAACTTGAACACTCCGTTAAATCGTCTGTAATAACACTCCTCAATGATATCATCAACGAAGGTGGTCAGCTTTTCTATTATTTACGACGAACAGGATGAATCATAAGAAGATAATCTTGGGAGGCTCTCGCTGGACCGACTTGTAATGATCGTTGTCAGCACACTCCTATGCAATTTAAACTTATTGCTTTTCCATTTCCACATTATAATTTGGCGGACTCGGAAATTTGTTTGGTTACTTGGCTCTTTGTCAATAATCTTGTACTTTGCGAGCGGATGGAACAACCAAACAGTGTCCTGACCGGATGGAGCGGAAGGAGTAAGATAGAATGCAAAGGCTGTATAGAGGAGGAATCACGAGGACATCTACATCCTCTCAACCTTGGCCTCCTTCTGGGTGCTCTAGTCGCATAAGCCCTCGTGATCCGTACGTGTATCTGTCATCGGAATGACAGCACCAGCGAGCCGGGAAACAACAGAGATCGGATCGAGATGGGATGTACTTGCCGCACCTGATGGCATTCAGGGCGACCCCAAGCACCGGCCGCGGTTTCGGTGTCACGGTCATGGCTGGCGACCGCAGCCGCAATACATGTGCAGGCGGCCTACTCAAGCATTGACCTACGCATCGTCGATGCGACACCTCGCGCTGCGTCGTGTCCTCACCGTGTAGGATTTGCTGGCCATCAGCATGGCCGGCGCTTGGTGCTCGGATGCTCATCCGGAGCAGCATGCCCATGGCTGCCGCCACCGGATGTCGAAAAGATTGGGCATATTTTGTGAACATCTTTCGCTCAGCCATCTCCCTGCATCTTCAAAGAAAGCGGTAACCCTCAGGTTATATGCAAGACCATTGACGGGAAGGAGCGATGATCTAGAGTCGACCGGTAATGGAGGAAGCGGTTTTATCTTTCGGATCGTGACGGATGGAGCTCGGGCTCCGGCGTCACGATAGCGCAGGTCTGCAGTCTACACCACAAACTCCGGCAGGTTGTCCCGCTGGTGATCCACATGCTGCTCCGCGCGTCCAATACTTCCTCGTCTGGTGCAGACCGGCGAAGAGATCTTTCGTGTGGATGGGATTTGCTTTCAGCAAACGCATATTGCTTCGGTGGGCATAAGCTGCCTGTATATTTTATACCTGATGTCGACTCGTTCGAGTCCTCGTACTATACTATTTAGTTCGTGTAGGAGTAGGACACAACCGGATTTTTTCATCGATAGATAATTAGCGATAGACTTACATAAGTTATTCTTGTGCGCACACCACTAAAAGCATGCTTGAGGGTCGCCAGTCGCCACCATGACAGCTAACCGTAGCTACTCTTCGCCATGGCAGCACCGGCCCAATGATCTTTGCATGGATTGCATTGGAAAATAATACAAACATATTTATTTGTTCTCCAATTTATTTGAATCAGTTTCTATATCCATCGACCCCTGACGAGAATATATGGAAATTTTGGTGTTCTAGTTTGAAAAATCAAATCCCAACTAATAAAAATTAGGAAAAAAATAAAGTTACAAGATCTTAAAAAAGGGCCGTGCTAAGCTAGCTCCTCACAATTGAATATTCACGAAGCTTAAAAACACATAAAGGCTCTTGTATATTCGCTAAAGAATACATGCACGAAGCTTAGCTAGCAGCACTTCACCTGATCGATCGATAAACTGAGAATTGTCAAATCTTTGAGTAAAATCTCGGCCGGGAGATTGGCAAGTCGCGTTGACTGCACACTGGCTGCTCTGCACATTGTGCTGCTAATAACTTAACAATTGCGGAAAAACTCGTGGAGCGATCGAACCCCCGTTCAGATAAAACTCGTGGAGCGATCGAATCCCGCGTTCAGATTGATGGTGCAGAATTAAACGGAAGTCAATAAATTTGACTACCACGAGCCACTCCTTGTCCAAGTAGTAGCTAGGTGCTGCTCCCTGTATACCACCAGATGTCAGATTTGCGACTCGTGGCGGCCGCTGATCATGTTGTGGAGACGGATCACTCGTCCTACGACTTAGGGTCGTGTGACCTGTCACCGGAGCGACGGCCAGGGTCGGCGGCCGCGTCTCCCGAGTTCAACTTCACGACGTCGCTGATGGAGAGCGCGTATAATCATCCATGCTCTGCATGATGCCGCTCATGCGGTCCTTTGTGCTGGGCTGCATCCTGTATTGTTGTTGGATTCCACGGCACCATCGCTCGTGCCGTTGCTGCCGTTGAGCAGCAAGAAGTCAAGTACTCGGTGAGTTGGTTCTCTGAACACCATGGCTATTCAGCGGCGTTAGCATCGATTCCGGGGACATGAGATGAGATCATTGTGAGGATCTTGACAAAGATCTACATCTTGGCTGATAGAGAAACCGCTCCCTTGCTTGTTAGATCGGTGGGCGTAGCTTAGGGAAGGTATTGGGTAGATTTCCATCAAAGCGGACGTTTCCTCCCGGCACCGTGAGCTGCAGCACCACCTGGAATTAGATCGAATCGTCCTGACGTAGAGCCTTGTTAGATCGGTGGGCGTAGCTTAGGGCAGGTATTGGGTAGATTTCCATCAAAGCGGACGTTTCCTCCCGGCACCGTGAGCTGCAGCACCACCTGGAATTAGATCGAATCGTCCTGACGTAGAGCCTTGTCGTCTTGGCTTCGTACAAAATTATCGACGGACGACGCATAGACGTCGGACGAAGGAAATACCTGAGAGGGAAACGGACCAAACCACGGAAACACTTCTTCCTTTATTATTAGGTATAGATGTGGTGTCTTATCTTTCAATCTTGTTGGGCAACTTTCACCAATGGACTAGTGGCTTCATCCACTTATCCAATAACTTTGCAAAAAGAGCTGGCAATGGGGTTCCCAGTCCCAAGTTAATAAACTTTTGTAATTTTACAAATAGACACTCCTCCATGGTATGTGATTGTTGGACAGCACCCGAGGATTCGGTTAGCCATGGCATGAGAAAGCAAAGGAGGGGAGGAGTGTCATCTAAATAAAACTAAAATAAAAAGACACTCCTTCATGGTATGAGATTGCTGGCAGGCACCCGAGGATTCGGTTAGCCATGGTTTGTGAAAGCAAAGGTTGGAAGGAGTGTCAACCAAAAAGAAAACTTTATGGGAGCCGCTCTTTGAGAGTTTGTCTGGCAAGGGGGTTAGAGTACCCGCTACCAGTCGTTGATAACAACAAACACCTCTCAAAACATTACTTTTATGCTCTTTATATGATTTCAAAATTTGAAAAGCTCTAGCACATGATTTAATCCCTGCTTCCCTCTGCGAAGGGCCTATCTTTTACTTTATGATTGAGTCAGTAAACCTATTTCCCTCCATCTTGAGCAAGCAATTGAGTTGTTGTGATCCAACCATCTATATTGTGATCTATTTAATCATGCCTTTTACTCTTCCTTGTTTAGTACAAGTTTTATCTGATGAATATAGCTTTGAAGATTATCAATGATTATGAGGAGATTATTATGATTGAGTATGCAAGTTGTGCTATATAAGCTGTAATATAAGAGCTCCGCTCGATAGATAAGTATAATCTGTTAACTGTTCTTTGACCAAGAACGAAGTTTGCCATCACCAATTATGATTTCCTATGCACCTTTACTTGTGATTTCCTTTTACTTGCTTCAAGTTGAATTATATGAGGAAGTTGTTCACTAGAATTTCTTGTGTGAATTAATATGATGCTTCTTGTCCGTATTTTATTTATCGACTCTTCACTCCATAAACATGTGGTCTTGTTTACTGAGTTCAGTTTCGCTTGGGGACAAGCGAAGTCTAAGCTTGGGGGGAGTTGATACGTCCATTTTGCATCACAATTTTATATCATAATTTACTGTTATTCATATATTTCATATTTAGAGATGATACTTATGTTATTTCATCTATTTTGCATGTTTTACGATTATTTGAGGATCGCGCACCGGAGTCAGGATTCTCCTGGAAAAAGCGCCGTCAGAATGCAATATTTCAGAAGATCAACAATTGACGGAAATTATACGAAAAATCCTATTTTTCCAGAAGACGAAGGGAGCCAGAAAGGGGAGCCGAGGAGGGCCGCCATGGGCCCACCTCATAGGCCGGCGCGGGCCCCGCCCGGCCGCGCCGCCTTGTGAGGAGGGGGCCCACGACCCCCTCTGGCCTCCTCTCCTTCGCGTACTTCTTCGCCCCGAAAACCTAAGCTCCAGAGGATAGTCGCGAATAGTCACAGCCGCCTCTGCGGGGCGGAGAACACCAGAGAGAAAAGAGCTCTCCGTTGGGCAGGAATCCGCCGGGGAAATTCCCTCCCGGAGGGGGAAATCGACGCCATCGTCACCGACATCGAGCTGGACATCATCTCCATCATCATCACCATCATCTTCATCATCATCACCGCCATCTCCACCGCTGCACCTCGTCACCGCTGTAACAATTCGGGTTGGATCTTGATTGTTTGATAGGGGAAACTCTCCCGGTGTTGATTTCTACTTGTTATTGATGCTATTGAGTGAAACCTTTGAACCAAGGTTTATGTTCAGATTGTTATTCATCATCATATCACCTCTGATCATGTTCCATATGATGTCTCGTGAGTAGTTCGTTTAGTTCTTGAGGACATGGGTGAAGTCTAAATGTTAGTAGTGAACTATGGTTGAGTAATATTCAATGTTATGATATTTAAGTTGTGGTGTTATTCTTCTAGTGGTGTCATGTGAACGTCGACTACATGATACTTCACCTTTATGGGCCTAGGGGAATACATCTTGTACTCGTTTGCCAATTGCGGGGTTGCCGGAGTGACGGAAACCTAAACCCCCGTTGGTATATCGATGCAGGAGGGATAGCAGGATCTCAGAGTTTAAGGCTGTGGTTAGATTTATCTTAATTACTTTCTTGTATTTGCGGATGCTTGCAAGGGGTATAATCACAAGTATGTATTAGTCCTAGGAAGGGCGGTGCATTAGCATAGGTTCACCCACACAACACTTATCAAAACAATGAAGATTAATCAGCTGTATGAAGCGAAAGCACTAGACTAAATTCCCGTGTGTCCTCAAGAACGTTTGTTAATTATAAGTAAACAAACCGGCTTGTCCTTTGTGCTAAAAAGGATTGGGCCACTCGCTGCAATTATTTCTCTCGCATTTTACTTACTCGTACTTTATTCATCTGCTATATCAAAACCCCCTGAATACTTGTCTGTGAGCATTTACAGTGAATCCTTCATCGAAACTGCTTGTCAACACCTTCTGCTCCTCGTTGGGTTCGACACTCTTATTTATCGAAAGTACTACGATACACCCCCTATACTTGTGGGTCATCAAAAGCATGTAGTCTTCTTATGTCATATATATATTACGCATTCAAGTTGATAAACAAGGTCTAGACATATTCAAACCAAAAAATCATGTATCTAACCCCTAACGCTAAACTCTGTCATATGAAGTCAAGCATATGAAGAGAAGTGGTTTTGGGTTTCAAACATGGAAATTTCAGAAACCCGGCCTCCCAAAATTAGCTTCATTTTGGAGTGAATAAGAAGGATCCACGCTTAGTTTTTCATTTTCATGTTTTAAACTTGTTTAAATAATCTTGGTCAAACCTAGGATTTGACCAAGATTCAAATGGGCATAAAAATCCAAAAAAGAAATCAAAAAAATGAAAAACCAAAGCACATAAGCTTCTTATGTCATATAGTAAGCATTCAAGTTGATAAACGAAGTCTAGACATATTTAAACAAGAAAAATCATGTATATATATACCCCTAACCCTAAACTCTATCTTATGAAGTCATCAAGCACGAAGAGAAGTGGTTTTGGGTTTCATTTTTTGATTTCTATTTTGAATTTTTATGCCCATTTGAATCTTGGTCAAATCCTGGTAAGTTTGACCAGGATTTAAACAAGTTTAAAACATGAAAATGAAAAAGTAAGCATGGATCCTTCTTATTCACTCCGAAATGAAGCTTTTTGGAGGGTTTTTGAAATTTACATGTTTGAATCCCAAAACCACTTCTCTTCATGCTTGACTTCATAAGATAGAGTTTAGGTTAGGGGTAGATGCATGATTTTTCTGTTTTGAATATGTCTAGACCTTGGTTTATCAACTTGAATGCTTCTACTATATGACATAAGAAGACCATGTGCTTTGTTTTTTCTTTTTTTGGATTTTTCTTTTGAAATTTTATGCCCTTTTGAATCTTGGTCAAATCCTAGGTTTGACCAAGATTTAAACAAGATTTAAACATGAAAATGAAAAAGTAAGCCTTGATCCTTCTTATTAACTCCAAAATGAAGGTTTTGGGAGGGTTTTTGAAATATCCATGTTTGAAACCCAAAACCACTTCTCTTCGTGCAGAGTTTAGGGTTAGGGGTAGCTAGATACATAAATTTTCTGGTTTGAATAGGTCTAGGCCTTGTTTATCAACTTGAATGCTTACTATTTATATGACATAATTAAGGAGACTACATGCTTTTGGTTTTACATTTTTTGAATTTTTTATTTTTATTCCCGTTCTTATGTCATATAGTAAGCATTCAAGTCGATAAAACAAGGTCTAGACATATTCAAACCAGAATATTATACTACATTAGTACAAAGTTTCCTATGGATTCATCAAGGGTAGGAAACCCAAGTTAACTCATTTTCATGACTAAGAAGGATCCATGCTTACTTTTTCATTTTCATGTTTTAAACTTGTTTAAATCTTGGTCAAACCTAGGATTTGACCAAGATTCAAATGGTCATAAAAAATCAAAGGAAATCAAGAAAATCAAAAAGCAAAGCACATAGTCTTCTTATGTAATATAGTAAGCATTCAAGTTGATCAACGAAGTCTAGACATATTAAAACCAGAAAAATCATGTATCTACCCCTAACCCTAAACCCTGTCTTATGAAGTCAAGCATGAAGAGAAGAAGTGGTTTTGGGTTTAAAACATGGAAATATCAAAAACCCAACCAAAAGCTTCATTTGGGAGTGACTAAAAGAAGGATCCAGGCTTACTTTTTGATTTCCATGTTTCAAACTTGTTTAAATCTTTGTCAAACCTAGGATTTGACCAAGATTCAAATGGGCATAAAAATTCAAAAAAAGAAATCAAAAAAATGAAAAACCAAAGCGCATAAGCTTCTTATGTCATATAGTAATTAAGCATTCATGTTGATCAACGAAGTCTAGACATATTTAAACAACAAAAATCATGTATATACCCCCAAACCCTAAACTCTGTCTAATGAAGTCAAGCACGAAGAGAGGTGGTTTTCAATTTCATTTTTTATTTATTTTTTGAATTTTTATGCCCATTTGAATCCTGGTCAAATCCTAGCGAGTTTGACCAAGATTTAAACAAGTATAAAACATGAAAAATGAAAAGTAATTAAGCCTGGATCCTTCTTAGTCACTCCAAAATGAAGCTTTTGGGGGGGGGGGGTTGAAATTTCCATGTTTGAAACCCAAAACTACTTCTCTTCGTGCTTGACTACATAAGATAGAGTTTAGGGTTACGGGGTAGATACATGATTTTTCTGGTTTGAATATGTCTAGACCTTGTTTATCAACTTGAATGCTTGTTATATGACATCGAAGACTATGTGTTTGGTTTTTATTTTTTTGAATTTGTTATGCCCATTTGAATCTTGGTCAAATCCTTGGTTTGACCAAGATTTAAACCAGATTTAAAACATGAAAATGAAAAAGTAAGCCTGGATTCTTCTGAGTCACTCCAAAATGAAGCTTTTGGGAGGTTTTTGAAATTTCCATGTTTGAAACCCAAAACCAGTTCTCTTCATGCTTGACTTCATAAGACAAAGTTTAGGGTTAGGGGTATATACATTATTTTTCTGGTTTGAATATGTCTAGACTTCGTTGATCAACTTGAATGCTTACTATATGACATAAGAAGCTTATGTGCTTTTGTTTGATTTTTTTATTTCTTTTTTGTATTTTTATGCCCATTTGAATCCTGGTCAAATCCTTTGTTTGACCAAGATTTAAACAAGTTTAAAACATGAAAATGAAAAAGTAAGCATGGATCCTTCTTAGTCATGAAAATGAGTTAACTTGGCTTTCCTACCCTTGAATCCATAGGAACTTTCGTACTAATGCGATATAATAATCACCCGAGTTTTTACACCAAAAGGTCTGTAACTTACGTGTGGTGCCCATGCGTCAGGTCCCACACTTCAGTGAGCATAAGTCACATTGCGGTAGGTACGCAAACTCCCAGCCATCTTCTTTGTCAAGAGAAGACGCATCAGGATGTAAGCATTTAAGTTGATTAACAAGGTCTAGACATATTCAAACCAGAAAAATCATGTATCTACCCCTAACCCAAAACTCTGTCTTATAAAGTCAAGCACGAAGAGAAGTGGTTTTGGGTTTCATATTTTGATTTCTTTTCTGAATTTTTATGCCCATTTGAATCTTGGTCAAATCCTATTAGGTTTGACCAGGATTTAAACAAGTTTAAAACATGAAAATGAAAAAGTAAACCTGGATCGTTCTTATTCACTCCAAAATGAAGCTTTTGGGACGGTTTTTGAAATTTGCATGTTTGAAACCCAAAACAACTTCTCTTCATGCTTGACTTCATGAGATAGAGTTTAGGGTTAGGGGGTAGCTAGATACATAAATTTTCTGGTTTGAATAGGTCTAGGCCTTGTTTATCAACTTGAATGCTTACTATTTATATGACATAATTAAGGAGACTACATGCTTTTGGTTTTACATTTTTTGAATTTTTTATTTTTATTCCCGTTCTTATGTCATATAGTAAGCATTCAAGTTGATAAAACAAGGTCTAGACATATTCAAACCAGAATATTATACTACATTAGTACAAAGTTTCCTATGGATTCATCAAGGGTAGGAAACCCAAGTTAACTCATTTTCATGACTAAGAAGGATCCATGCTTACTTTTTCATTTTCATGTTTTAAACTTGTTTAAATCTTGGTCAAACCTAGGATTTGACCAAGATTCAAATGGTCATAAAAAATCAAAGGAAATCAAGAAAATCAAAAAGCAAAGCACATAGTCTTCTTATGTAATATAGTAAGCATTCAAGTTGATCAACGAAGTCTAGACATATTAAAACCAGAAAAATCATGTATCTATCCCCTAACCCTAAACCCTGTCTTATGAAGTCAAGCATGAAGAGAAGAAGTGGTTTTGGGTTTAAAACATGGAAATATCAAAAACCCAACCAAAATCTTCATTTGGGAGTGACTAAAAGAAGGATCCAGGCTTACTTTTTCATTTCCATGTTTCAAACTTGTTTAAATCATTGTCAAACCTAGGATTTGACCAAGATTCAAATGGGCATAAAAATTCAAAAAAGAAATCAAAAAAATGAAAAACCAAAGCGCATAAGCTTCTTATGTCATATAGTAATTAAGCATTCATGTTGATCAACGAAGTCTAGACATATTTAAACAACAAAAATCATGTATATACCCCCAAACCCTAAACTTTGTCTAATGAAGTCAAGCACGAAGAGAGGTGGTTTTCGATTTCATTTTTTATTTATTTTTTGAATTTTTATGCCCATTTGAATCCTGGTCAAATCCTAGCAGGTTTGACCAAGATTTAAACAAGTATAAAACATGAAAAATGAAAAGTAATTAAGCCTGGATCCTTCTTAGTCACTCCAAAATGAAGCTTTTGGGGGGGGGGGTTGAAATTTCCATGTTTGAAACCCAAAACTACTTCTCTTCGTGCTTGCCTACATAAGATAGAGTTTAGGGTTACGGGGTAGATACATGATTTTTCTGGTTTGAATATGTCTAGACCTTGTTTATCAACTTGAATGCTTGTTATATGACATCAGAAGACTATGTGTTTGGTTTTTATTTTTTTGAATTTGTTATGCCCATTTTAATCTTGGTCAAATCCTAGGTTTGACCAAGATTTAAACCAGTTTAAAACATGAAAATGAAAAAGTAAGCCTGGATTCTTCTGAGTCACTCCAAAATGAAGCTTTTGGGAGGTTTTTGAAATTTCCATGTTTGAAACCCAAAACCAGTTCTCTTCATGCTTGACTTCATAAGACAAAGTTTAGGGTTAGGGGTATATATATTATTTTTCTGGTTTGAATATGTCTAGACTTCGTTGATCAACTTGAATGCTTACTATATGACATAAGAAGCTTATGTGCTTTTGTTTTTGATTTTTTTATTTCTTTTTTGTATTTTTATGCCCATTTGAATCCTGGTCAAATCCTTTGTTTGACCAAGATTTAAACAAGTTTAAAACATGAAAATGAAAAAGTAAGCATGGATCCTTCTTAGTCATGAAAATGAGTTAACTTGGCTTTCCTACCCTTGAATCCATAGGAACTTTCGTACTAATGCAGTATAATAATCACCCGAGTTTTTACACCAAAAGGTCTGTAACTTACGTGTGGTGCCCATGCGTCAGGTCCCACACTTCAGTGAGCATAAGTCACATTGCGGTAGGTACGCAAACTCCCAACCATCTTCTTTGTCAAGAGAAGACGCATCAGGATGTAAGCATTTATGTTGATTAACATGGTCTAGACATATTCAAACCAGAAAAATCATGTATCTACCCCTAACCCAAAACTCTGTCTTATAAAGTCAAGCACGAAGAGAAGTGGTTTTGGGTTTCATTTTTTGATTTCTTTTCTGAATTTTTATGCCCATTTGAATCTTGGTCAAATCCTATTAGGTTTGACCAGGATTTAAACAAGTTTAAAACATGAAAATGAAAAAGTAAGCCCGGATCCTTCTTATTCACTCCAAAATGAAGCTTTTGGGACGGTTTTTGAAATTTGCATGTTTGAAACCCAAAACAACTTCTCTTCATGCTTGACTTCATGAGATAGAGTTTAGGGTTAGGGGGTAGCTAGATACATAAATTTTCTGGTTTGAATAGGTCTAGGCCTTGTTTATCAACTTGAATGCTTACTATTTATATGACATAATTAAGGAGACTACATGCTTTTGGTTTTACATTTTTTGAATTTTTTATTTTTATTCCCGTTCTTATGTCATATAGTAAGCATTCAAGTTGATAAAACAAGGTCTAGACATATTCAAACCAGAATATTATACTACATTAGTACAAAGTTTCCTATGGATTCATCAAGGGTAGGAAACCCAAGTTAACTCATTTTCATGACTAAGAAGGATCCATGCTTACTTTTTCATTTTCATGTTTTAAACTTGTTTAAATCTTGGTCAAACCTAGGATTTGACCAAGATTCAAATGGTCATAAAAAATCAAAGGAAATCAAGAAAATCAAAAAGCAAAGCACATAGTCTTCTTATGTAATATAGTAAGCATTCAAGTTGATCAACGAAGTCTAGACATATTAAAACCAGAAAAATCATGTATCTACCCCCTAACCCTAAACCCTGTCTTATGAAGTCAAGCATGAAGAGAAGAAGTGGTTTTGGGTTTAAAACATGGAAATATCAAAAACCCAACCAAAAGCTTCATTTGGGAGTGACTAAAAGAAGGATCCAGGCTTACTTTTTCATTTCCATGTTTCAAACTTGTTTAAATCTTTGTCAAACCTAGGATTTGACCAAGATTCAAATGGGCATAAAAATTCAAAAAAAGAAATCAAAAAAATGAAAAACCAAAGCGCATAAGCTTCTTATGTCATATAGTAATTAAGCATTCATGTTGATCAACGAAGTCTAGACATATTTAAACAACAAAAATCATGTATATACCCCCAAACCCTAAACTCTGTCTAATGAAGTCAAGCACGAAGAGAGGTGGTTTTCGATTTCATTTTTTATTTATTTTTTGAATTTTTATGCCCATTTGAATCCTGGTCAAATCCTAGCAGGTTTGACCAAGATTTAAACAAGTATAAAACATGAAAAATGAAAAGTAATTAAGACTTGGATCCTTCTTAGTCACTCCAAAATGAAGCTTTTGGGGGGGGGGTTGAAATTTCCATGTTTGAAACCCAAAACTACTTCTCTTCGTGCTTGACTACATAAGATAGAGTTTAGGGTTACGGGGTAGATACATGATTTTTCCGGTTTGAATATGTCTAGACCTTGTTTATCAACTTGAATGCTTGTTATATGACATCAGAAGACTATGTGTTTGGTTTTTATTTTTTTGAATTTGTTATGCCCATTTGAATCTTGGTCAAATCCTAGGTTTGACCAAGATTTAAACCAGTTTAAAACATGAAAATGAAAAAGTAAGCTAGGATTCTTCTGAGTCACTCCAAAATGAAGCTTTTGGGAGGTTTTTGAAATTTCCATGTTTGAAACCCAAAACCAGTTCTCTTCATGCTTGACTTCATAAGACAAAGTTTAGGGTTAGGGGTATATACATTATTTTTCTGGTTTGAATATGTCTAGACTTCGTTGATCAACTTGAATGCTTACTATATGACATAAGAAGCTTATGTGCTTTTGTTTTTGATTTTTTTATTTCTTTTTTGTATTTTTATGCCCATTTGAATCCTGGTCAAATCCTTTGTTTGACCAAGATTTAAACAAGTTTAAAACATGAAAATGAAAAAGTAAGCATGGATCCTTCTTAGTCATGAAAATGAGTTAACTTGGCTTTCCTACCCTTGAATCCATAGGAACTTTCGTACTAATGCAGTATAATAATCACCCGAGTTTTTACACCAAAAGGTCTGTAACTTACGTGTGGTGCCCATGCGTCAGGTCCCACACTTCAGTGAGCATAAGTCACATTGCGGTAGGTACGCAAACTCCCAGCCATCTTCTTTGTCAAGAGAAGACGCATCAGGATGTAAGCATTTAAGTTGATTAACAAGGTCTAGACATATTCAAACCAGAAAAATCATGTATCTACCCCTAACCCAAAACTCTGTCTTATAAAGTCAAGCACGAAGAGAAGTGGTTTTGGGTTTCATTTTTTGATTTCTTTTCGAATTTTTATGCCCATTTGAATCTTGGTCAAATCCTATTAGGTTTGACCAGGATTTAAACAAGTTTAAAACATGAAAATGAAAAAGTAAGCCTGGATCCTTCTTATTCACTCCAAAATGAAGCTTTTGGGACGGTTTTTGAAATTTGCATGTTTGAAACCCAAAACAACTTCTCTTCATGCTTGACTTCATGAGATAGAGTTTAGGGTTAGGGGTAGCTAGATACATAAATTTTCTGGTTTGAATAGGTCTAGGCCTTGTTTATCAACTTGAATGCTTACTATTTATATGACATAATTAAGGAGACTACATGCTTTTGGTTTTACATTTTTTGAATTTTTTATTTTTATTCCCGTTCTTATGTCATATAGTAAGCATTCAAGTTGATAAAACAAGGTCTAGACATATTCAAACCAGAATATTATACTACATCAGTACAAAGTTTCCTATGGATTCATCAAGGGTAGGAAACCCAAGTTAACTCATTTTCATGACTAAGAAGGATCCATGCTTACTTTTTCATTTTCATGTTTTAAACTTGTTTAAATCTTGGTCAAACCTAGGATTTGACCAAGATTCAAATGTTCATAAAAAATCAAAGGAAATCAAGAAAATCAAAAAGCAAAGCACATAGTCTTCTTATGTAATATAGTAAGCATTCAAGTTGATCAACGAAGTCTAGACATATTAAAACCAGAAAAATCATGTATCTACCCCCTAACCCTAAACCCTGTCTTATGAAGTCAAGCATGAAGAGAAGAAGTGGTTTTGGGTTTAAAACATGGAAATATCAAAAACCCAACCAAAAGCTTCATTTGGGAGTGACTAAAAGAAGGATCCAGGCTTACTTTTTCATTTCCATGTTTCAAACTTGTTTAAATCTTTGTCAAACCTAGGATTTGACCAAGATTCAAATGGGCATAAAAATTCAAAAAAGAAATCAAAAAAATGAAAAACCAAAGCGCATAAGCTTCTTATGTCATATAGTAATTAAGCATTCATGTTGATCAACGAAGTCTAGACATATTTAAACAACAAAAATCATGTATATACCCCCAAACCCTAAACTCTGTCTAATGAAGTCAAGCACGAAGAGAGGTGGTGTTCGATTTCATTTTTTATTTATTTTTTGAATTTTTATGCCCATTTGAATCCTGGTCAAATCCTAGCAGGTTTGACCAAGATTTAAACAAGTATAAAACATGAAAAATGAAAAGTAATTAAGCCTGGATCCTTCTTAGTCACTCCAAAATGAAGCTTTTGGGGGGGGTTTGAAATTTCCATGTTTGAAACCCAAAACTACTTCTCTTCGTGCTTGACTACATAAGATAGAGTTTAGGGTTACGGGGTAGATACATGATTTTTCTGGTTTGAATATGTCTAGACCTTGTTTATCAACTTGAATTCTTGTTATATGACATCAGAAGACTATGTGTTAGGTTTTTTAATTTTTTGAATTTGTTATGCCCATTTAAATCTTGGTCAAATCCTAGGTTTGACCAAGATTTAAACCAGTTTAAAACATGAATATGAAAAAGTAAGCCTGGATTCTTCTGAGTCACTCCAAAATGAAGCTTTTGGGAGGTTTTTGAAATTTCCATGTTTGAAACCCAAAACCAGTTCTCTTCATGCTTGACTTCATAAGACAAAGTTTAGGGTTAGGGGTACATACATTATTTTTCTGGTTTGAATATGTCTAGACTTCGTTGATCAACTTGAATGCTTACTATATGACATAAGAAGCTTATGTGCTTTTGTTTTTGATTTTTTTATTTCTTTTTTGTATTTTTATGCCCATTTGAATCCTGGTCAAATCCTTTGTTTGACCAAGATTTAAACAAGTTTAAAACATGAAAATGAAAAAGTAAGCATGGATCCTTCTTAGTCATGAAAATGAGTTAACTTGGCTTTCCTACCCTTGAATCCATAGGAACTTTCGTACTAATGCAGTATAATAATCACCCGAGTTTTTACACCAAAAGGTCTGTAACTTACGTGTGGTGCCCATGCATCAGGCCCCACACTTCAGTGAGCATAAGTCACATTGCGGTAGGTACGCAAACTCCCAGCCATCTTCTTTGTCAAGAGAAGACGCATCAGGATGTAAGCATTTAAGTTGATTAACAAGGTCTAGACATATTCAAACCAGAAAAATCATGTATCTACCCCTAACCCAAAACTCTGTCTTATAAAGTCAAGCACGAAGAGAAGTGGTTTTGGGTTTCATTTTTTGATTTCTTTTCTGAATTTTTATGCCCATTTGAATCTTGGTCAAATCCTATTAGGTTTGACCAGGATTTAAACAAGTTTAAAACATGAAAATGAAAAAGTAAGCCTGGATCGTTCTTATTCACTCCAAAATGAAGCTTTTGGGACGGTTTTTGAAATTTGCATGTTTGAAACCCAAAACAACTTCTCTTCATGCTTGACTTCATGAGATAGAGTTTAGGGTTAGGGGGTAGCTAGATACATAAATTTTCTGGTTTGAATAGGTCTAGGCCTTGTTTATCAACTTGAATGCTTACTATTTATATGACATAATTAAGGAGACTACATGCTTTTGGTTTTACATTTTTTGAATTTTTTATTTTTATTCCCGTTCTTATGTCATATAGTAAGCATTCAAGTTGATAAAACAAGGTCTAGACATATTCAAACCAGAATATTATACTACATTAGTACAAAGTTTCCTATGGATTCATCAAGGGTAGGAAACCCAAGTTAACTCATTTTCATGACTAAGAAGGATCCATGCTTACTTTTTCATTTTCATGTTTTAAACTTGTTTAAATCTTGGTCAAACCTAGGATTTGACCAAGATTCAAATGGTCATAAAAAATCAAAGGAAATCAAGAAAATCAAAAAGCAAAGCACATAGTCTTCTTATGTAATATAGTAAGCATTCAAGTTGATCAACGAAGTCTAGACATATTAAAACCAGAAAAATCATGTATCTATCCCCTAACCCTAAACCCTGTCTTATGAAGTCAAGCATGAAGAGAAGAAGTGGTTTTGGGTTTAAAACATGGAAATATCAAAAACCCAACCAAAATCTTCATTTGGTAGTGACTAAAAGAAGGATCCAGGCTTACTTTTTCATTTCCATGTTTCAAACTTGTTTAAATCATTGTCAAACCTAGGATTTGACCAATATTCAAATGGGCATAAAAATTCAAAAAAGAAATCAAAAAAATGAAAAACCAAAGCGCATAAGCTTCTTATGTCATATAGTAATTAAGCATTCATGTTGATCAACGAAGTCTAGACATATTTAAACAACAAAAATCATGTATATACCCCCAAACCCTAAACTCTGTCTAATGAAGTCAAGCACGAAGAGAGGTGGTTTTCGATTTCATTTTTTATTTATTTTTTGAATTTTTATGCCCATTTGAATCCTGGTCAAATCCTAGCAGGTTTGACCAAGATTTAAACAAGTATAAAACATGAAAAATGAAAAGTAATTAAGCCTGGATCCTTCTTAGTCACTCCAAAATGAAGCTTTTGGGGGGGGGGTTGAAATTTCCATGTTTGAAACCCAAAACTACTTCTCTTCGTGCTTGACTACATAAGATAGAGTTTAGGGTTACGGGGTAGATACATGATTTTTCTGGTTTGAATATGTCTAGACCTTGTTTATCAACTTGAATGCTTGTTATATGACATCAGAAGACTATGTGTTTGGTTTTTATTTTTTTGAATTTGTTATGCCCATTTGAATCTTGGTCAAATCCTAGGTTTGACCAAGATTTAAACCAGTTTAAAACATGAAAATGAAAAAGTAAGCCTGGATTCTTCTGAGTCACTCCAAAATGAAGCTTTTGGGAGGTTTTCAAATTTCCATGTTTGAAACCCAAAACCAGTTCTCTTCATGCTTGACTTCATAAGACAAAGTTTAGGGTTAGGGGTATATACATTATTTTTCTGGTTTGAATATGTCTAGACTTCGTTGATCAACTTGAATGCTTACTATATGACATAAGAAGCTTATGTGCTTTTGTTTTTGATTTTTTTATTTCTTTTTTGTATTTTTATGCCCATTTGAATCCTGGTCAAATCCTTTGTTTGACCAAGATTTAAACAAGTTTAAAACATGAAAATGAAAAAGTAAGCATGGATCCTTCTTAGTCATGAAAATGAGTTAACTTGGCTTTCCTACCCTTGAATCCATAGGAACTTTCGTACTAATGCAGTATAATAATCACCCGAGTTTTTACACCAAAAGGTCTGTAACTTACGTGTGGTGCCCATGCGTCAGGTCCCACACTTCAGTGAGCATAAGTCACATTGCGGTAGGTACGCAAACTCCCAGCCATCTTCTTTGTCAAGAGAAGACGCATCAGGATGTAAGCATTTAAGTTGATTAACATGGTCTAGACATATTCAAACCAGAAAAATCATGTATCTACCCCTAACCCAAAACTCTGTCTTATCAAGTCAAGCACGAAGAGAAGTGGTTTTGGGTTTCATTTTTTGATTTCTTTTCTGAATTTTTATGCCCATTTGAATCTTGGTCAAATCCTATTAGGTTTGACCAGGATTTAAACAAGTTTAAAACATGAAAATGAAAAAGTAAGCCTGGATCGTTCTTATTCACTCCAAAATGAAGCTTTTGGGACGGTTTTTGAAATTTGCATGTTTGAAACCCAAAACAACTTCTCTTCATGCTTGACTTCATGAGATAGAGTTTAGGGTTAGGGGTAGCTAGATACATAAATTTTCTGGTTTGAATAGGTCTAGGCCTTGTTTATCAACTTGAATGCTTACTATTTATATGACATAATTAAGGAGACTACATGCTTTTGGTTTTACATTTTTTGAATTTTTTATTTTTATTCCCGTTCTTATGTCATATAGTAAGCATTCAAGTTGATAAAACAAGGTCTAGACATATTCAAACCAGAATATTATACTACATTAGTACAAAGTTTCCTATGGATTCATCAAGGGTAGGAAACCCAAGTTAACTCATTTTCATGACTAAGAAGGATCCATGCTTACTTTTTCATTTTCATGTTTTAAACTTGTTTAAATCTTGGTCAAATCTAGGATTTGACCAAGATTCAAATGGTCATAAAAAATCAAAGGAAATCAAGAAAATCAAAAAGCAAAGCACATAGTCTTCTTATGTAATATAGTAAGCATTCAAGTTGATCAACGAAGTCTAGACATATTAAAACCGGAAAAATCATGTATCTATCCCCTAACCCTAAACCCTGTCTTATGAAGTCAAGCATGAAGAGAAGAAGTGGTTTTGGGTTTAAAACATGGAAATATCAAAAACCCAACCAAAATCTTCATTTGGGAGTGACTAAAAGAAGGATCCGGGCTTACTTTTCATTTCCATGTTTCAAACTTGTTTAAATCATTGTCAAACCTAGGATTTGACCAAGATTCAAATGGGCATAAAAATTCAAAAAAAGAAATCAAAAAAATGAAAAACCAAAGCGCATAAGCTTCTTATGTCATATAGTAATTAAGCATTCATGTTGATCAACGAAGTCTAGACATATTTAAACAACAAAAATCATGTATATACCCCCAAACCCTAAACTCTGTCTAATGAAGTCAAGCACGAAGAGAGGTGGTTTTCGATTTCATTTTTTATTTATTTTTTGAATTTTTATGCCCATTTGAATCCTGGTCAAATCCTAGCAGGTTTGACCAAGATTTAAACAAGTATAAAACATGAAAAATGAAAAGTAATTAAGCCTGGATCCTTCTTAGTCACTCCAAAATGAAGCTTTTGGGGGGGGTTTGAAATTTCCATGTTTGAAACCCAAAACTACTTCTCTTCGTGCTTGACTACATAAGATAGAGTTTAGGGTTACGGGGTAGATACATGATTTTTCCGGTTTGAATATGTCTAGACCTTGTTTATCAACTTGAATGCTTGTTATATGACATCAGAAGACTATGTGTTTGGTTTTTATTTTTTTGAATTTGTTATGCCCATTTGAATCTTGGTCAAATCCTAGGTTTGACCAAGATTTAAACCAGTTTAAAACATGAAAATGAAAAAGTAAGCCTGGATTCTTCTGAGTCACTCCAAAATGAAGCTTTTGGGAGGTTTTTGAAATTTCCATGTTTGAAACCCAAAACCAGTTCTCTTCATGCTTGACTTCATAAGACAAAGTTTAGGGTTAGGGGTATATACATTATTTTTCCGGTTTGAATATGTCTAGACTTCGTTGATCAACTTGAATGCTTACTATATGACATAAGAAGCTTATGTGCTTTTGTTTTTGATTTTTTTATTTCTTTTTTGTATTTTTATGCCCATTTGAATCCTGGTCAAATCCTTTGTTTGACCAAGATTTAAACAAGTTTAAAACATGAAAATGAAAAAGTAAGCATGGATCCTTCTTAGTCATGAAAATGAGTTAACTTGGCTTTCCTACCCTTGAATCCATAGGAACTTTCGTACTAATGCAGTATAATAATCACCCGAGTTTTTACACCAAAAGGTCTGTAACTTACGTGTGGTGCCCATGCGTCAGGTCCCACACTTCAGTGAGCATAAGTCACATTGCGGTAGGTACGCAAACTCCCAGCCATCTTCTTTGTCAAGAGAACACGCATCAGGATGTAAGCATTTAAGTTGATTAACATGGTCTAGACATATTCAAACCAGAAAAATCATGTATCTACCCCTAACCCAAAACTCTGTCTTATAAAGTCAAGCACGAAGAGAAGTGGTTTTGGGTTTCATTTTTGATTTCTTTTCTGAATTTTTATGCCCATTTGAATCTTGGTCAAATCCTATTAGGTTTGACCAGGATTTAAACAAGTTTAAAACATGAAAATGAAAAAGTAAGCCTGGATCCTTCTTATTCACTCCAAAATGAAGCTTTTGGGACGGTTTTTGAAATTTGCATGTTTGAAACCCAAAACAACTTCTCTTCATGCTTGACTTCATGAGATAGAGTTTAGGGTTAGGGGGTAGCTAGATACATAAATTTTCCGGTTTGAATAGGTCTAGGCCTTGTTTATCAACTTGAATGCTTACTATTTATATGACATAATTAAGGAGACTACATGCTTTTGGTTTTACATTTTTTGAATTTTTTATTTTTATTCCCGTTCTTATGTCATATAGTAAGCATTCAAGTTGATAAAACAAGGTCTAGACATATTCAAACCAGAATATTATACTACATTAGTACAAAGTTTCCTATGGATTCATCAAGGGTAGGAAACCCAAGTTAACTCATTTTCATGACTAAGAAGGATCCATGCTTACTTTTTCATTTTCATGTTTTAAACTTGTTTAAATCTTGGTCAAACCTAGGATTTGACCAAGATTCAAATGGTCATAAAAAATCAAAGGAAATCAAGAAAATCAAAAAGCAAAGCACATAGTCTTCTTATGTAATATAGTAAGCATTCAAGTTGATCAACGAAGTCTAGACATGTTAAAACCAGAAAAATCATGTATCTACCCCCTAACCCTAAACCTCGTCTTATGAAGTCAAGCATGAAGAGAAGAAGTGGTTTTGGGTTTAAAACATGGAAATATCAAAAACCCAACCAAAAGCTTCATTTGGGAGTGACTAAAGAAGGATCCGGGCTTACTTTTTCATTTCCATGTTTCAAACTTGTTTAAATCTTTGTCAAACCTAGGATTTGACCAAGATTCAAATGGGCATAAAAATTCAAAAAAAGAAATCAAAAAAATGAAAAACCAAAGCGCATAAGCTTCTTATGTCATATAGTAATTAAGCATTCATGTTGATCAACGAAGTCTAGACATATTTAAACAACAAAAATCATGTATATACCCCCAAACCCTAAACTCTGTCTAATGAAGTCAAGCACGAAGAGAGGTGGTTTTCGATTTCATTTTTTATTTATTTTTTGAATTTTTATGCCCATTTGAATCCTGGTCAAATCCTAGCAGGTTTGACCAAGATTTAAACAAGTATAAAACATGAAAAATGAAAAGTAATTAAGACTGGATCCTTCTTAGTCACTCCAAAATGAAGCTTTTGGGGGGGGGGTTGAAATTTCCATGTTTGAAACCCAAAACTACTTCTCTTCGTGCTTGACTACATAAGATAGAGTTTAGGGTTACGGGGTAGATACATGATTTTTCTGGTTTGAATATGTCTAGACCTTGTTTATCAACTTGAATGCTTGTTATATGACATCAGAAGACTATGTGTTTGGTTTTTATTTTTTTGAATTTGTTATGCCCATTTGAATCTTGGTCAAATCCTAGGTTTGACCAAGATTTAAACCAGATTTAAAACATGAAAATGAAAAAGTAAGCTCTGGATTCTTCTCGAGTCACTCCAAAATGAAGCTTTTGGGAGGTTTTTGAAATTTCCATGTTTGAAACCCAAAACCGAGTTCTCTTCATGCTTGACTTCATAAGACAAAGTTTAGGGTTAGGGGTATATACATTATTTTTCCGGTTTGAATATGTCTAGACTTCGTTGATCAACTTGAATGCTTACTATATGACATAAGAAGCTTATGTGCTTTTGTTTTTGATTTTTTTATTTCTTTTTTGTATTTTTATGCCCATTTGAATCCCGGTCAAATCCTTTGTTTGACCAAGATTTAAACAAGTTTAAAACATGAAAATGAAAAAGTAAGCATGGATCCTTCTTAGTCATGAAAATGAGTTAACTTGGCTTTCCTACCCTTGAATCCATAGGAACTTTCGTACTAATGCAGTATAATAATCACCCGAGTTTTTACACCAAAAGGTCCAGTAACTTACGTGTGGTGCCCATGCGTCAGGTCCCACACTTCAGTGAGCATAAGTCACATTGCGGTAGGTACGCAAACTCCCAGCCATCTTCTTTGTCAAGAGAAGACACATCAGGATGTAAGCATTTAAGTTGATTAACAAGGTCTAGACATATTCAAACCAGAAAAATCATGTATCTACCCCTAACCCAAAACTCGTCTTATAAAGTCAAGCACGAAGAGAAGTGGTTTTGGGTTTCATTTTTTGATTTCTTTTCGAATTTTTATGCCCATTTGAATCTTGGTCAAATCCTATTAGGTTTGACCAGGATTTAAACAAGTTTAAAACATGAAAATGAAAAAGTAAGCACTGGATCCTTCTTATTCACTCCAAAATGAAGCTTTTGGGACGGTTTTTGAAATTTGCATGTTTGAAACCCAAAACAACTTCTCTTCATGCTTGACTTCATGAGATAGAGTTTAGGGTTAGGGGTAGCTAGATACATAAATTTTCTGGTTTGAATAGGTCTAGGCCTTGTTTATCAACTTGAATGCTTACTATTTATATGACATAATTAAGGAGACTACATGCTTTTGGTTTTACATTTTTTGAATTTTTTATTTTTATTCCCGTTCTTATGTCATATAGTAAGCATTCAAGTTGATAAAACAAGGTCTAGACATATTCAAACCAGAATATTATACTACATTAGTACAAAGTTTCCTATGGATTCATCAAGGGTAGGAAACCCAAGTTAACTCATTTTCATGACTAAGAAGGATCCATGCTTACTTTTTCATTTTCATGTTTTAAACTTGTTTAAATCTTGGTCAAACCTAGGATTTGACCAAGATTCAAATGGTCATAAAAAATCAAAGGAAATCAAGAAAATCAAAAAGCAAAGCACATAGTCTTCTTATGTAATATAGTAAGCATTCAAGTTGATCAACGAAGTCTAGACATGTTAAAACCGGAAAAATCATGTATCTACCCCTAACCCTAAACCCTGTCTTATGAAGTCAAGCATGAAGAGAAGAAGTGGTTTTGGGTTTAAAACATGGAAATATCAAAAACCCAACCAAAAGCTTCATTTGGGAGTGACTAAAAGAAGGATCCAGGCTTACTTTTTCATTTCCATGTTTCAAACTTGTTTAAATCTTTGTCAAACCTAGGATTTGACCAAGATTCAAATGGGCATAAAAATTCAAAAAAAGAAATCAAAAAATGAAAAACCAAAGCGCATAAGCTTCTTATGTCATATAGTAATTAAGCATTCATGTTGATCAACGAAGTCTAGACATATTTAAACAACAAAAATCATGTATATACCCCCAAACCCTAAACTCTGTCTAATGAAGTCAAGCACGAAGAGAGGTGGTTTTCGATTTCATTTTTTATTTATTTTTTGAATTTTTATGCCCATTTGAATCCTGGTCAAATCCTAGCAGGTTTGACCAAGATTTAAACAAGTATAAAACATGAAAAATGAAAAGTAATTAAGACTGGATCCTTCTTAGTCACTCCAAAATGAAGCTTTTGGGGGGGGTTTGAAATTTCCATGTTTGAAACCCAAAACTACTTCTCTTCGTGCTTGACTACATAAGATAGAGTTTAGGGTTACGGGGTAGATACATGATTTTTCTGGTTTGAATATGTCTAGACCTTGTTTATCAACTTGAATGCTTGTTATATGACATCAGAAGACTATGTGTTTGGTTTTTATTTTTTTGAATTTGTTATGCCCATTTGAATCTTGGTCAAATCCTAGGTTTGACCAAGATTTAAACCAGTTTAAAACATGAAAATGAAAAAGTAAGCCTGGATTCTTCTGAGTCACTCCAAAATGAAGCTTTTGGGAGGTTTTTGAAATTTCCATGTTTGAAACCCAAAACCAGCTTCTCTTCATGCTTGACTTCATAAGACAAAGTTTAGGGTTAGGGGTATATACATTATTTTTCTGGTTTGAATATGTCTAGACTTCGTTGATCAACTTGAATGCTTACTATATGACATAAGAAGCTTATGTGCTTTTGTTTTTGATTTTTTTATTTCTTTTTTGTATTTTTATGCCCATTTGAATCCTGGTCAAATCCTTTGTTTGACCAAGATTTAAACAAGTTTAAAACATGAAAATGAAAAAGTAAGCATGGATCCTTCTTAGTCATGAAAATGAGTTAACTTGGCTTTCCTACCCTTGAATCCATAGGAACTTTCGTACTAATGCAGTATAATAATCACCCGAGTTTTTACACCAAAAGGTCTGTAACTTACGTGTGGTGCCCATGCGTCAGGTCCCACACTTCAGTGAGCATAAGTCACATTGCGGTAGGTACGCAAACTCCCAGCCATCTTCTTTGTCAAGAGAAGACACATCAGGATGTAAGCATTTAAGTTGATTAACAAGGTCTAGACATATTCAAACCGGAAAAATCATGTATCTACCCCTAACCCAAAACTCGTCTTATAAAGTCAAGCACGAAGAGAAGTGGTTTTGGGTTTCATTTTTTGATTTCTTTTCTGAATTTTTATGCCCATTTGAATCTTGGTCAAATCCTATTAGGTTTGACCAGGATTTAAACAAGTTTAAAACATGAAAATGAAAAAGTAAGCACTGGATCCTTCTTATTCACTCCAAAATGAAGCTTTTGGGACGGTTTTTGAAATTTGCATGTTTGAAACCCAAAACAACTTCTCTTCATGCTTGACTTCATGAGATAGAGTTTAGGGTTAGGGGGTAGCTAGATACATAAATTTTCTGGTTTGAATAGGTCTAGGCCTTGTTTATCAACTTGAATGCTTACTATTTATATGACATAATTAAGGAGACTACATGCTTTTGGTTTTACATTTTTTGAATTTTTTATTTTTATTCCCGTTCTTATGTCATATAGTAAGCATTCAAGTTGATAAAACAAGGTCTAGACATATTCAAACCAGAATATTATACTACATTAGTACAAAGTTTCCTATGGATTCATCAAGGGTAGGAAACCCAAGTTAACTCATTTTCATGACTAAGAAGGATCCATGCTTACTTTTTCATTTTCATGTTTTAAACTTGTTTAAATCTTGGTCAAACCTAGGATTTGACCAAGATTCAAATGGTCATAAAAAATCAAAGGAAATCAAGAAAATCAAAAAGCAAAGCACATAGTCTTCTTATGTAATATAGTAAGCATTCAAGTTGATCAACGAAGTCTAGACATATTAAAACCGAGAAAAATCATGTATCTACCCCCTAACCCTAAACCCTGTCTTATGAAGTCAAGCATGAAGAGAAGAAGTGGTTTTGGGTTTAAAACATGGAAATATCAAAAACCCAACCAAAAGCTTCATTTGGGAGTGACTAAAAGAAGGATCCAGGCTTACTTTTTCGTTTCCATGTTTCAAACTTGTTTAAATCTTTGTCAAACCTAGGATTTGACCAAGATTCAAATGGGCATAAAAATTCAAAAAAGAAATCAAAAAAATGAAAAACCAAAGCGCATAAGCTTCTTATGTCATATAGTAATTAAGCATTCATGTTGATCAACGAAGTCTAGACATATTTAAACAACAAAAATCATGTATATACCCCCAAACCCTAAACTCTGTCTAATGAAGTCAAGCACGAAGAGAGGTGGTTTTCGATTTCATTTTTTATTTATTTTTTGAATTTTTATGCCCATTTGAATCCTGGTCAAATCCTAGCAGGTTTGACCAAGATTTAAACAAGTATAAAACATGAAAAATGAAAAGTAATTAAGCACTGGATCCTTCTTAGTCACTCCAAAATGAAGCTTTTGGGGGGGGTTGAAATTTCCATGTTTGAAACCCAAAACTACTTCTCTTCGTGCTTGACTACATAAGATAGAGTTTAGGGTTACGGGGTAGATACATGATTTTTCTTGTTTGAATATGTCTAGACCTTGTTTATCAACTTGAATGCTTGTTATATGACATCAGAAGACTATGTGTTTGGTTCTTTATTTTTTTGAATTTGTTATGCCCATTTAAATCTTGGTCAAATCCTAGGTTTGACCAAGATTTAAACCAGTTTAAAACATGAAAATGAAAAAGTAAGCCTGGATTCTTCTGAGTCACTCCAAAATGAAGCTTTTGGGAGGTTTTTGAAATTTCCATGTTTGAAACCCAAAACCGAGTTCTCTTCATGCTTGACTTCATAAGACAAAGTTTAGGGTTAGGGGTATATACATTATTTTTCTGGTTTGAATATGTCTAGACTTCGTTGATCAACTTGAATGCTTACTATATGACATAAGAAGCTTATGTGCTTTTGTTTTTGATTTTTTTATTTCTTTTTTGTATTTTTATGCCCATTTGAATCCTGGTCAAATCCTTTGTTTGACCAAGATTTAAACAAGTTTAAAACATGAAAATGAAAAAGTAAGCATGGATCCTTCTTAGTCATGAAAATGAGTTAACTTGGCTTTCCTACCCTTGAATCCATAGGAACTTTCGTACTAATGCAGTATAATAATCACCCGAGTTTTTACACCAAAAGGTCTGTAACTTACGTGTGGTGCCCATGCATCAGGTCCCACACTTCAGTGAGCATAAGTCACATTGCGGTAGGTACGCAAACTCCCAGCCATCTTCTTTGTCAAGAGAAGACGCATCAGGATGTAAGCATTTAAGTTGATTAACAAGGTCTAGACATATTCAAACCAGAAAAATCATGTATCTACCCCTAACCCAAAACTCTGTCTTATAAAGTCAAGCACGAAGAGAAGTGGTTTTGGGTTTCATTTTTTGATTTCTTTTCTGAATTTTTATGCCCATTTGAATCTTGGTCAAATCCTATTAGGTTTGACCAGGATTTAAACAAGTTTAAAACATGAAAATGAAAAAGTAAGCCTGGATCCTTCTTATTCACTCCAAAATGAAGCTTTTGGGACGGTTTTTGAAATTTGCATGTTTGAAACCCAAAACAACTTCTCTTCATGCTTGACTTCATGAGATAGAGTTTAGGGTTAGGGGGTAGCTAGATACATAAATTTTCTGGTTTGAATAGGTCTAGGCCTTGTTTATAAACTTGAATGCTTACTATTTATATGACATAATTAAGGAGACTACATGCTTTTGGTTTTACATTTTTTGAATTTTTTATTTTTATTCCCGTTCTTATGTCATATACTAAGCATTCAAGTTGATAAAACAAGGTCTAGACATATTCAAACCAGAATATTATACTACATTAGTACAAAGTTTCCTATGGATTCATCAAGGGTAGGAAACCCAAGTTAACTCATTTTCATGACTAAGAAGGATCCATGCTTACTTTTTCATTTTCATGTTTTAAACTTGTTTAAATCTTGGTCAAACCTAGGATTTGACCAAGATTCAAATGGTCATAAAAAATCAAAGGAAATCAAGAAAATCAAAAAGCAAAGCACATAGTCTTCTTATGTAATATAGTAAGCATTCAAGTTGATCAACAAAGTCTAGACATATTCAAACCAGAAAAATCATGTATCTACCCCCTAACCCTAAACCTCGTCTTATGAAATCAAGCATGAAGAGAAGAAGTGGTTTTGGGTTTAAAACATGGAAATATCAAAAACCCACCCAAAAGCTTCATTTGGGAGTGACTAAAAGAAGGATCCAGAGCTTACTTTTTCATTTCCATGTTTCAAACTTGTTTAAATCTTTGTCAAACCTAGGATTTGACCAAGATTCAAATGGGCATAAAAATTCAAAAAAGAAATCAAAAAAATGAAAAACCAAAGCGCATAAGCTTCTTATGTCATATAGTAATTAAGCATTCATGTTGATCAACGAAGTCTAGACATATTTAAACAACAAAAATCATGTATATACCCCCAAACCCTAAACTCTGTCTAATGAAGTCAAGGACGAAGAGAGGTGGTTTTCGATTTCATTTTTTATTTATTTTTTGAATTTTTATGCCCATTTGAATCCTGGTCAAATCCTAGCAGGTTTGACCAAGATTTAAACAAGTATAAAACATGAAAAATGAAAAGTAATTAAGCCTGGATCCTTCTTAGTCACTCCAAAATGAAGCTTTTGGGGGGGGTGTGAAATTTCCATGTTTGAAACCCAAAACTACTTCTCTTCGTGCTTGACTACATAAGATAGAGTTTAGGGTTACGGGGTAGATACATGATTTTTCTGGTTCGAATATGTCTAGACCTTGTTTATCAACTTGAATGCTTGTTATATGACATCAGAAGACTATGTGTTTGGTTTTTATTTTTTTGAATTTGTTATGCCCATTTGAATCTTGGTCAAATCCTAGGTTTGACCAAGATTTAAACCAATTTAAAACATGAAAATGAAAAAGTAAGCCTGGATTCTTCTGAGTCACTCCAAAATGAAGCTTTTGGGAGGTTTTTGAAATTTCCATGTTTGAAACCCAAAACCAGTTCTCTTCATGCTTGACTTCATAAGACAAAGTTTAGGGTTAGGGGTATATACATTATTTTTCTGGTTTGAATATGTCTAGACTTCGTTGATCAACTTGAATGCTTACTATATGACATAAGAAGCTTATGTGATTTTGTTTTTGATTTTTTTATTTCTTTTTGTATTTTTATGCCCATTTGAATCCTGGTCAAATCCTTTGTTTGAACAAGATTTAAACAAGTTTAAAACATGAAAATGAAAAAGTAAGCATGGATCCTTCTTAGTCATGAAAATGAGTTAACTTGGCTTTCCTACCCTTGAATCCATAGGAACTTTCGTACTAATGCAGTATAATAATCACCCGAGTTTTTACACCAAAAGGTCTGTAACTTTACGTGTGGTGCCCATGCGTCAGGTCCCACACTTCAGTGAGCATAAGTCACATTGCGGTAGGTACGCAAACTCCCAGCCATCTTCTTTGTCAAGAGAAGACGCATCAGGATGTAAGCATTTAAGTTGATTAACAAGGTCTAGACATATTCAAACCAGAAAAATCATGTATCTACCCCTAACCCAAAACTCTGTCTTATAAAGTCAAGCACGAAGAGAAGTGGTTTTGGGTTTCATTTTTTGATTTCTTTTCTGAATTTTTATGCCCATTTGAATCTTGGTCAAATCCTATTAGGTTTGACCAGGATTTAAACAAGTTTAAAACATGAAAATGAAAAAAGTAAGCTCTGGATCCTTCTTATTCACTCCAAAATGAAGCTTTTGGGACGGTTTTTGAAATTTGCATGTTTGAAACCCAAAACAACTTCTCTTCATGCTTGACTTCATGAGATAGAGTTTAGGGTTAGGGGGTAGCTAGATACATAAATTTTCCGGTTTGAATAGGTCTAGGCCTTGTTTATCAACTTGAATGCTTACTATTTATATGACATAATTAAGGAGACTACATGCTTTTGGTTTTACATTTTTTGAATTTTTTATTTTTATTCCCGTTCTTATGTCATATAGTAAGCATTCAAGTTGATAAAACAAGGTCTAGACATATTCAAACCAGAATATTATACTACATTAGTACAAAGTTTCCTATGGATTCATCAAGGGTAGGAAACCCAAGTTAACTCATTTTCATGACTAAGAAGGATCCATGCTTACTTTTTCATTTTCATGTTTTAAACTTGTTTAAATCTTGGTCAAACCTAGGATTTGACCAAGATTCAAATGGTCATAAAAAATCAAAGGAAATCAAGAAAATCAAAAAGCAAAGCACATAGTCTTCTTATGTAATATAGTAAGCATTCAAGTTGATCAACGAAGTCTAGACATATTAAAACCAGAAAAATCATGTATCTACCCCTAACCCTAAACCCTGTCTTATGAAGTCAAGCATGAAGAGAAGAAGTGGTTTTGGGTTTAAAACATGGAAATATCAAAAACCCAACCAAAAGCTTCATTTGGGAGTGACTAAAAGAAGGATCCGAGCTTACTTTTTCATTTCCATGTTTCAAACTTGTTTAAATCTTTGTCAAACCTAGGATTTGACCAAGATTCAAATGGGCATAAAAATTCAAAAAAAGAAATCAAAAAATGAAAAACCAAAGCGCATAAGCTTCTTATGTCATATAGTAATTAAGCATTCATGTTGATCAACGAAGTCTAGACATATTTAAACAACAAAAATCATGTATATACCCCCAAACCCTAAACTCTGTCTAATGAAGTCAAGCACGAAGAGAGGTGGTTTTCGATTTCATTTTTTATTTATTTTTTGAATTTTTATGCCCATTTGAATCCTGGTCAATTCCTAGCAGGTTTGACCAAGATTTAAACAAGTATAAAACATGAAAAATGAAAAGTAATTAAGCCTGGATCCTTCTTAGTCACTCCAAAATGAAGCTTTTGGGGGGGTTGAAATTTCCATGTTTGAAACCCAAAACTACTTCTCTTCGTGCTTGACTACATAAGATAGAGTTTAGGGTTACGGGGTAGATACATGATTTGTCTTGTTTGAATATGTCTTGACCTTGTTTATCAACTTGAATGCTTGCTATATGACATCAGAAGACTATGTGTTTGGTTTTTATTTTTTTGAATTTGTTATGCCCATTTGAATCTTGGTCAAATCCTAGGTTTGACCAAGATTTAAACAAGATTTAAAACATGAAAATGAAAAAGTAAGCCTGGATTCTTCTGAGTCACTCCAAAATGAAGCTTTTGGGAGGTTTTTGAAATTTCCATGTTTGAAACCCAAAACCAGTTCTCTTCATGCTTGACTTCATAAGACAAAGTTTAGGGTTAGGGGTATATACATTATTTTTCTGGTTTGAATATGTCTAGACTTCGTTGATCAACTTGAATGCTTACTATATGACATAAGAAGCTTATGTGATTTTGTTTTTGATTTTTTTATTTCTTTTTTGTATTTTTATGCCCATTTGAATCCTGGTCAAATCCTTTGTTTGAACAAGATTTAAACAAGTTTAAAACATGAAAATGAAAAAGTAAGCATGGATCCTTCTTAGTCATGAAAATGAGTTAACTTGGCTTTCCTACCCTTGAATCCATAGGAACTTTCGTACTAATGCAGTATAATAATCACCCGAGTTTTTACACCAAAAGGTCTGTAACTTTACGTGTGGTGCCCATGCGTCAGGTCCCACACTTCAGTGAGCATAAGTCACATTGCGGTAGGTACGCAAACTCCCAGCCATCTTCTTTGTCAAGAGAAGACGCATCAGGATGTAAGCATTTAAGTTGATTAACAAGGTCTAGACATATTCAAACCAGAAAAATCATGTATCTACCCCTAACCCAAAACTCGTCTTATAAAGTCAAGCACGAAGAGAAGTGGTTTTGGGTTTCATTTTTTGATTTCTTTTCTGAATTTTTATGCCCATTTGAATCTTGGTCAAATCCTATTAGGTTTGACCAGGATTTAAACAAGTTTAAAACATGAAAATGAAAAAAGTAAGCCTGGATCCTTCTTATTCACTCCAAAATGAAGCTTTTGGGACGGTTTTTGAAATTTGCATGTTTGAAACCCAAAACAACTTCTCTTCATGCTTGACTTCATGAGATAGAGTTTAGGGTTAGGGGGTAGCTAGATACATAAATTTTCTGGTTTGAATAGGTCTAGGCCTTGTTTATCAACTTGAATGCTTACTATTTATATGACATAATTAAGGAGACTACATTCTTTTGGTTTTACATTTTTTGAATTTTTTATTTTTATTCCCGTTCTTATGTCATATAGTAAGCATTCAAGTTGATAAAACAAGGTCTAGACATATTCAAACCAGAATATTATACTACATTAGTACAAAGTTTCCTATGGATTCATCAAGGGTAGGAAACCCAAGTTAACTCATTTTCATGACTAAGAAGGATCCATGCTTACTTTTTCATTTTCATGTTTTAAACTTGTTTAAATCTTGGTCAAACCTAGGATTTGACCAAGATTCAAATGGTCATAAAAAATCAAAGGAAATCAAGAAAATCAAAAAGCAAAGCACATAGTCTTCTTATGTAATATAGTAAGCATTCAAGTTGATCAACAAAGTCTAGACATATTCAAACCAGAAAAATCATGTATCTACCCCCTAACCCTAAACCCTGTCTTATGAAATCAAGCATGAAGAGAAGAAGTGGTTTTGGGTTTAAAACATGGAAATATCAAAAACCCACCCAAAAGCTTCATTTGGGAGTGACTAAAAGAAGGATCCAGGCTTACTTTTTCATTTCCATGTTTCAAACTTGTTTAAATCTTTGTCAAACCTAGGATTTGACCAAGATTCAAATGGGCATAAAAATTCAAAAAGAAATCAAAAAATGAAAAACCAAAGCGCATAAGCTTCTTATGTCATATAGTAATTAAGCATTCATGTTGATCAACGAAGTCTAGACATATTTAAACAACAAAAATCATGTATATACCCCCAAACCCTAAACTCTGTCTAATGAAGTCAAGCACGAAGAGAGGTGGTTTTCGATTTCATTTTTTATTTCTTTTTTGATTTTTTATACGCATTTGAATCCTGGTCAAATCCTAGTAGGTTTGACCAAGATTTAACCAAGTATAAAACATGAAAAATGAAAAGTAATTAAGCCTGGATCCTTCTTAGTCACTCCAAAATGAAGCTTTTGGGGGGGGTTTGAAATTTCCATGTTTGAAACCCAAAACTACTTCTCTTCGTGCTTGACTACATAAGATAGAGTTTAGGGTTACGGGGTAGATACATGATTTTTCTGGTTTGAATATGTCTAGACCTTGTTTATCAACTTGAATGCTTGCTATATGACATCAGAAGACTATGTGTTTGGTTTTTATTTTTTTAAATATGTTATGCCCATTTGAATCTTGGTCAAATCCTAGGTTTGACCAAGATTTAAACCAGTTTAAAACATGAAAATGAAAAGTAAGCCTGGATTCTTCTGAGTCACTCCAAAATGAAGCTTTTGGGAGGTTTTTGAAATTTCCATGTTTGAAACCCAAAACCAGTTCTCTTCATGCTTGACTTCATAAGACAAAGTTTAGGGTTAGGGGTATATACATGATTTTTCTGGTTTGAATATGTCTAGACTTCGTTGATCAACTTGAATGCTTACTATATGACATAAGAAGCTTATGTGCTTTGGTTTTTGATTTTTTTTATTACTTTTTTGTATTTTTATGCCCATTTGAATCCTGGTCAAATCCTTTGTTTGACCAAGATTTAAACAAGTTTAAAACATGAAAATGAAAAAGTAAGCATGGATCCTTCTTAGTCATGAAAATGAGTTAACTTGGCTTTCCTACCCTTGAATCCATAGGAACTTTTGTACTAATGCAGTATAATAATCACCCGAGTTTTTACACCAATAGGTCTGTAACTTACGTGTGGTGCCCATGCGTCAGGTCCCACACTTCAGTGAGCATAAGTCACATTGCGGTAGGTACGCAAACTCCCATCCATCTTCTTTGTCAAGAGAAGACGCATCAGGATGTAAGCATTTAAGTTGATTAACAAGGTCTAGACATATTCAAACCAGAAAAATCATGTATCTACCCCTAACCCAAAACTCTGTCTTATAAAGTCAAGCACGAAGAGAAGTGGTTTTGGGTTTCATTTTTTGATTTCTTTTCGAATTTTTATGCCCATTTGAATCTTGGTCAAATCCTATTAGGTTTGACCAGGATTTAAACAAGTTTAAAACATGAAAATGAAAAAGTAAGCCTGGATCCTTCTTATTCACTCCAAAATGAAGCTTTTGGGACGGTTTTTGAAATTTGCATGTTTGAAACCCAAAACAACTTCTCTTCATGCTTGACTTCATGAGATAGAGTTTAGGGTTAGGGGTAGATACATGATTTTTCTGGTTTGAATATGTCTAGACCTTGGTTTATCAACTTGAATGCTTTTACTATATGACATAAGAAGAAGTGGTTTCGGTTTCATTTTTTATTTCTTTTTCAATTTTCATGCCCATTTGAATCCTGGTCAAATCCTAGCAGGTTTGACCAAGATTTAAACAAGTATAAAACATGAAAATGAAAAGTAAGCACTACAAGAAAAGTTGCCATGGCCGACGAAGTTGAAGTCGCGCCGTGGTTGCTTGTGACGCCCCGGAACCGGTATCCTGAGGATTTCAGCGATCCCGCCGAAATCCGCACGATATCGATTCAGAGACGCCCTCTGACACGACGTGCGCGAAGAATCACACACGTGATGCCAGAGGAATTAACACGAGCGGTAACATTACAACAGGATTACAATAGAGCCCACAAGAAACATATATTACAACAACGACTCCAACGACTCAAGATACAAATATACAATACAAAGATCCAAATCATACAGAAGATCGAATGCGTCCGAGTACGGACAAGATACAAATTGGACTAAGAGTCCTGAAGATAACCGATGGCGTCCATAACCCCGCCCGAGCCAAGCCGGAAGGGTAACCTTGCTAACGTCGTCATCTCGTACTGTCCAAAGTCGGGCCATCGGTTGCCGACAAAAGGGAGGAAGCAAAAGAGAAAGGGAAAAGGCGAGAGTAAGTACCAAGGAACGAACTCCGGCACGTACTTAGCGAGACTAGAAATGGCTATGCTCGCCGGGCGAGTATAAATATATATCGCCTAGGGCTATATGGTAGGTTTAGCGGCAGCAAAACTATAACCAATAGAGACACACTACAACATCCGTCTACTTAGAGAAGATAAGAGAGCGCACAAGGTAACATATAAATACTACACAAACATAACCCAGCCGGTTACACATATCCCCTTCAACAATTGCGAAGAGGCAATGTAAAAAGGCACTCAACGGTGGACAAGTTTTATTAGGTATCGGTTGTAGTAATGCTATATTACTAATCAAGTTATTAGCAAATTATTATCAACAACATAAAGGTGTAAGTTGTTCTATGATCAAGCCATACAATTCCAAGTCGTCCATAACCGCAGACACGGCTTATCGATAAGATGTACACCCTGCAGGGGTTGCCCAAATGTAACCATACGCATGCTCGAACCCACTTACTACAGGTGGAGTCTCACAACAAGACCGTTCCCAATGCAAGAGAAAGTTTAATGGGAGCCACCCAACTAAGCTACCCGTGACGAAGTCCGGCCGTACTCCGATACGGACCCAGAGGTTTGCGACATAGTCCAGGCGGGCACTAACGACCAGGCACAGGATAAGTCTATCCGCAATATGAGTACATTACAGAAATAAACACCCGAAGGCAACAGGAAGTAAATCGTGCATCGTGCATATGAGCAAATAAAACCAAGGTTGTGGCTCCCAATAAACAGACTCGGGGAAAGGTAGTGGGTGATGGGGGTCCCACTCCCCCACGTACGGGTAGAGCGCTCAATCTCGGAACAGATAACAAGAACTCGGGTCCTAGGGGACATTAGCAAGTCAAAGTTCCGATGCTTTCGCAAAGGGGCTCACGGATGCCTCTGCTTACAATTTTAGTTGTTAACAATTAAGTAAAGCATGTGTATCTCCAACAACCGATATAGCATGTGATAACCTCCCAACAACCCAACATATCCCGATAACAGATCGAGATAAACAACAGAGACTAAACACGCCTACGACTCGCAAGGCTCAAACATCAAGCAACGGCTATGGATAAGGAATGATACATATAGGATTATTATGGTAAACAAGTGGAATGGGACACGTGACTCGATAAAGAATCGCAACAGAAGGATAGCAATAAGGGAGAGAGCAAAATATAAAATAGGTGAAGAGGGAGGGCTCGCCTGTGAAAAGCTGCAGAAGAACTTGTCGTATCTCACAACACCACTTCGTGATCCTATCCGGGAAGAAGCAAATGCTGGAACAAGCAACGCATGCAAGTCTTACTACTACGGATAAAGAAGATCCAGCATGATCATGATGCTATGCATGACATGGCAAGGATGATGCGATGCACTTATCCAATTTAATCGGAGTCGAAACCCCGGACAAGCAAATTAGGTTGGAGTTGCATATATACCGTCAAAATTAAGGGTTGATTAGCATAGCAACATGGCAAGGGTGAGCTACATCATAGTTAAATGGAACCGGGACAACATTTATATAATATCCCACATATTCCATATGTTCCATATTAGGTGATAATGCAAACTATCACGAATTTATATGATGCATGAGGCAACAGCAAGCATGGATGGCATAATCATGTTCAGCACATTTTTCTGATCGAAATGGACATAAAGTTTGTTTGATTTGGATTTGTAAAAGTGCAATTATGAAACAATGCAAAACCATCTGATTGTGTAGAATCTGAAAACTGAATATTGAATTGCGCTGAAACTTTTACACCGGCTGGGAACTAGCCAGAGGCAGTGACAGGTGGGTCCTTGAGCCACGTCAGCTCCAGCGTGGCACAAGGCAAAAAGGTTGGTTTCACTGCGCGCCGGGAGAGATTCGAACTCAGGCTGCTCGGATCAAGGAACAGAGTTGGTACCACTGGGCTGCTGACTCGGATTTGATACAGAAGGGAATGCAGACAAGGTATAGGGTGGCGCGGAAGTTAACTGAATTTTTGACACTTGGAACTGAAGATCGACAGCGTCGTGTTTCTGTAGATGGCGATTTGCACGGATTTTAAAGCTGTGTCTGAGACGAATCTGGGCATGGTTTTGAACGAAAAAAAAGAGGTTGAGCAAGAGGGATGTGGCATGGTTCGAATGGAACGAGTTTGGTCGGAAACGGAGCACGGAGACGACGGCGAAACTCGCCGGAAAACGGACAGACGAAACAGCGAACTGAAAACTGAAAAACCGAAAACAGAAACTGTTTTCTGGAACCGACTTTGAATGAAGATGGCGACGCCGTTACTGCTCCGATTTGGATGATTAGAAAACCAGGAGAGAGAGGAAGATGTCGTGCTTCTAATGGTACCAGAAGAGCGTGCTGAAACGACCTGTAACGCCGGTGAGATTCGTCGGAAAACGGATCAGCGACACGGCGAGGAACAGCTGAAAACTGAAAAACTGATTTCTGGATCAAACTTTGGTCGACGATGGCGTCGCCGATACTGCACCGTTTTGGGCGAATCAAAGATCAACAGAAAGAGGATGATGTTGTGCATCTAAGGAAACAAACCTCTCGTGCTGGGATGGTCTGGTTCGTCGGGGATCTTCGTCGAAAGACAGGACCGTGAAACAGAACAAAACTGCACCTTTTCGTTTCGGAAACAACTCGATCTCATTCTCTCTCTCGTTTCTTCCTCGATCCAGAGGTGTAGAAGCATGCAGGGGAGAGGAGAGGGGGTGCTTCTCACCTAGGGGTGGTTGGTGACGAGAAAGAGGCGGCGGAGAGGTAGCCGGACACGAGGACGAAGATGTGGCCGAGGCAGACGACGACGAGCTTGTGCAGATCCTGCAGGCGGTCAGCTTCGGGAGGACGACGGGGAGGTAGAGGAGGAAGGCGTGATCCCGTTCCACGGCTCAGGTGAGGCCGAGGTTGGCCATGGCGTCGGCGACGGCGAGGTAGACGGCGAGGAGCTCGGGTGAGGGTTTGGTGAAAGGAAACAGAGAGGGTGGCGGCTGCGCGGAGGAGGCGAGCTAGGGTTGAAGGGACGTGGGTTGCTGGTTTTAAAGGAGGAGAGTGGAGCTCAGGGAGCCGTCCCATCACTTGGACAACGACGTGCAGGAGCTTGGATGCTCTGCCGTACAAGAAGAAGAGCAGGGAGATGGTTTGTTTGCTTGATGGGCTGGGAGCAAGGATGATATGGGCTGCAAAGAAAAAGAAGAAAGGCTTCTTTGGTAGCCACGTGAGTTTGCCTCCAAAGGAGGATTAGCTCAGGTCTCAGGAGCTGACCGAACAAGAGAAATAGAAGAATATAAGATATAAGGAAAAGAGGTGCACTGGATGGTTCGAACCACATATTCAAAAACTTATTTTGAAACTGATAACATCTAAAAATATCTTTTTTTTGGGTTTTGTTAAAAGAAGAGACAAGAGGAGGTAATATATATAAACCATATGAGAGGGAGAAACTCGAAATAGTTTTTATTCCAAATAATTTTATTTGATAAAATCTTGTGGATGATATGGTGCATGATGCATGATGATGCATAAAAGAGAAAGAACAAACAAATCTAGTAGGGGTGTTACCCGGGGCCGTTACATTGCTGGTGTACCATGGCCGACGATTTTTTGTCTCTCCGTTGTGCATGTCAAAACGTTTTTTTTTTCTTGTTTTTGAGGCCACCTAGCCCGACGAAAACGGCCAAAACGTCGCGTATGGTGGCCCGGGACGTGGTGCATCTCGAATTCTCGGGTTCGCCGGCCAAGTCAAGGCAAATCCGCACCGCCGAGGGATGTAGGGCCCAGATGGCAGCCTCTCTGGCATTGTTTTTTTTCTCGATCGCGCCATCTCCTTCAACGCTCTCCGATCGAGCCGTTTACGATGCAGGATCATGGGTCCCGCATGCCATCCTCTATGAACCAAAATTCTTTCTATTCTTGGATTTTTTTGACCCCCTGATTTCTGGTTACTTCCTTTTTCTTTTGATCCCTTGCCGCCTTGGAAACGTTGAGACAGCTGCTGCTAAATGGGACCCGCATGTCATCCCCTATGTGCAATCAACTTTCTTTTCTTGGAGTTTTTTTTGGCACCTCATATTTGGTCACTTGCCTTTTTCTTTCTATCCCGTCCCGCCTCTCAAACGGTGATACCGCTGCTGCTAAATGGGACCCGCATGTCATCCTCTATGTACTATAAAACTTTCTTTTCTTGAATTATTTTTGGCTCCTCATATTTGGTCACTTGCCTTTTTCTTTCGATCCCGTGCAGCCTCTCAAACGGTGATACCGCTGGTGCTAAATGGGACCCGCATGTCATCCTCTATGTACTATAAAACTTTCTTTTCTTGAATTATTTTTGGCTCCTCATATTTGGTCACTTGCCTCTTTCTTTCGATCCCGTGCAGCATCTCAAACGATGATACCGCTGCTGCTAAATGGGACCCGCATGTCATCCTCTATGTACTATAAAACTTTCTTTTCTTGAATTATTTTTGGCTCCTGATATTTGGTCACTTGCCTTTTTCTTTCGATCTCATGCCACGTTTGAAACGTTGAGGAACCTGCAGGCTCATGGGACCCGCATGTCATCCTCTATGTACAATCAAGTTTCTTTTCTTGAATTATTTTTGGATCCTGATATTTGGTCACTTGCCTTTTTCTTCCGATCTCATGCCTTGAAAGGTTGAGGAACCTGGTGGCTCATGGGACCCGCATGTCATCCTCTATGTGCTATAAAATTTTATTTTCTTGGATTTTTTTTCACCCTCTGAATTTTGGCTATTTCCTTTTTCTTTTGATCCCCGCCGCCTTTGAAACATTGAGTAAGTCGCTGACTCATGGGACCCGCATGTCATCCTCTATGTACAATCAACTTTCTTTTTCTTTTGATCTCAAGCCGCATTTGAAACGTTGAGACCGCTGCTGCTAAATGGGACCCGCATGTCATCCTCTATGTAAAATAAAGTTTATTTTCTTGGATTATCTTTGGCTCGTGATATTTTGTCACTTGCCTTTTTCTTTCGATCTCATGCCGCCTTTGAAATGTTGAGTAAGCTGCTGGCTCATGGGTCCCGCATGTCATTCTCTATGAACAATAAAAGTTTCCTTTCTTGGAGTTATTTTTGACCCCTAATTTTTGGTTATTTGCCTTTTTCTTTTGATCTACTGCCCCCTTTGAAACGATGAGGATGCTGTTGGCAGGTCGGTCCCACATGTCATCCTCTATGAACAATAAAAGTTTCCTTTGATGGATTTATTTTGAACCCCTAATTAATTTCTGGATATTTTCTTTTTTTCTTTTGATCCCCTGCCGCCTTGGAATAGTTGAGGATGCTACTGCCTCATGGGTCCCGCATGTCATCCTCTCAGAACGGTAAATGTTTCTTTTTCTTGGATTTTGTTTACCAAATGATTTTTGGCTTATTTTTTCTTTCGATCTCCTGCCGCCTTTATAACGTTGAGGACGCTGCTGGCTCACGGGTCCCACATGTCAGCCTCTATGAACAATAAACGCCGAGGATGCTGCTCGCCTCATGGGTCCCGCATGTCATCCTCTCAGAAGGAAAATGTTTCTTTTCTTGGATTTTTTACCAACAGATTTTTGGTTTATTTTTTCTTTCCATCCCCTGCCGCCTTTAAAACGTTGACGACGCTGCTGGCTCATGGGTCCATGATGTCAGCCTCCCCGTACAAGAAACATGTGATATCTTGATTATTTTGCAGACAATAAACAGTGTATTGCGCTCTAAGCTATTGCAAACGGATAAATTAATATTTATTTTTACATAAACAAACTTATATGTTGAATCTCCTTGTTTTTTGTTTTTGCGAAGCATAGGACTTTCCTGTTTTTTTAATAGAAAAAATCCGAACTTTCCTGTTTTGGAGTGGACTGAAATTGTACGAGTCAAAAGGCCCAGCAAGATAGTTCGAATGCCCAGACGGCCAGATGCAGCCCAATTGAAATCTTTCTTTTCTTGGATTTTTTTCACCCCCTGATTTCTGGTTACTTCATTTTTCTTTTGGTTCTGTGCCGCCTTGGAAACGTTGAGACCGCTGCTGCAAAATGGGACCCGCATGTCATCCTCTATGTACTATAAAACTTTCTTTTCATGGATTTTTTTTGACACCTCATATTTGGTCACTTGCCTTTTTCTTTCGATCCCCTGCCGCCTCTCAAACGGTGATACCGCTGCTCCTAAATGGGACCCGCATGTCATCCTCTATGTACAATCAAGTTTCTTTTCTTGAATTATTTTTGGATCCTGATATTTGGTCACTTGCCTTTTTCTTTCGATCTCATGCCACGTTTGAAACGTTGAGGAACCTGCTGGCTCATGGGACCCGCATGTCATTCTCTATGTACTATAAAAGTTCATTTTCTTGGTTTTTTTTCACCCTCTAATTTTTGGCTATTTCCTTTTTCTTTTGATCCCCTGCCGCCTTTGAAACGTTGAGGACTTTGCTGGCTCATAGGTCCCACATGTCAGCCTGTATGAACGATAGAGCTTTCCTTTCTTGGAGTTTTTTTACCCCTAATTTCTAGCTACTTTCTTTTTCTTGTGATCTCAAGCCGCATTTCAAACATTGAGACCGCTGCTGCAAAATGGGACCCGCATGTCATCCTCTATGTACAATAAATCTTGGATTGTTTTTGGCACCTCATATTTGGTCACTTGCCTTTTTCTTTCGATCTCATGCCGCCTTTGAAACGTTGAGGACTCTGCTGGCTCATAGGTCCCACATGTCAGCCTGTATGAACGATAAAGATTTCCTTTCTTGGAGTTTTTTTACCCCTAATTTCTAGCTACTTTCTTTTTCTTTTGATCTCAAGCCGCATTTCAAACATTGAGACCGCTGCTGCAAAATGGGACCCGCATGTCATCCTCTATGTACAATAAATCTTGGATTGTTTTTGGCACCTCATATTTGGTCACTTGCCTTTTTCTTTCGATCTCATGCCGCCTTTGAAACGTTGAGTAAGCTGCTGGCTCATGGGTCCCGCATGTCATCCTCTACGAACAATAAAAGTTTCCTTTCTTGGAGTTATTTTTGACCCCTAATTTATGGCTATTTCCTTTTTCTTTTGATCCCCTGCCCCTTTGAAACGTTGAGGACTGCGTTGGTAGGTCGGTCCCACATGTCATCCTCTATGAACAATAAAAGTTTCCTTTGGTGGATTTATTTTTGACCCCTAATTAATTTCCGGCTATTTCCTTTTTTCTTTTGATCCCTGCTCGCCTTGGAAACGTTGAGGATGCTGCTGCCTCATGTGTCCCGCATGTCATCCTCTCAGAACGATAAATGTTTTCTTTTCTTGGATTTTTTTACCAACTGATTTTTGTTTTTTTTTATTTTCGATCCCCTGCCGCCTTTGAAATGTTGACGACGTTGCTGGCTCATGGGTCCCGCATGTCAGCCTCCCCGTACAAGAAACATGTGATATCTTGATTATTTTGCAGACAATGAACAGTGTATTTCGCTCTGAGCTATTGCAACGGATAAATTAAATCTTTATTTTTACAACTTATATGTTGAATCTCCTTGTTTTTTGTTTTTGCGAAGCATAGGACTTTCCTGTTTTTTTTGAGAAAAATCCAAACTTTCATGTTTTGGAGTGGGCTAAAATTGTACGAGTCAAAAGGCCCAGCAGGATAGTTCGAAGGCCCAGATGTCCACATGCAGCCCAATTGAAATCTTTCTTTTCTTGGATTTTTTTCACCCCTGATTTCTGGCTACTTCATTTTTCTTTTGGTCTTGTGCCGCCTTGGAAACGTTGAGAAGGCTGCTGCAAAATGGGACCCGCGTGTCATCCTCTATGTACAATAAAGTTTCTTTTCTTGGATTATTGTTGGCTCCTGATATTTGGTCACTTGCCTTTTTCTTTCGATCTCATGCCACGTTTGAAACACTGAGGAACCTGCTGGCTCATGGGACCCGCATGTCATCCTCTATGTACAATAAAAGTATAATTTCTTGGATTTTTTTCACCCTCTGATTTTGGGCTATTTCCTTTTTCTTTTGATCCCCTGCCGCCTTTGAAACGTTGAGTAAGCTGCTGGCTCATAGGTCCCACATGTCAGCCTGTATGAACGATAAAGCTTTCCTTTCTTGGAGTTTTTTACCCCCTAATTTCTTTT
>NC_061510.1:187536116-187551128 GCF_022539505.1 Lolium rigidum | reverse complement strand
GTACTTTCTCCACTGCCAGTTGCTCATATCTAATTGGAATACTCCCTCCTTTGCCCTTACAACCAGCTCATTTTTGTCCTCAAATACGCAGAGTAACCTTACTGCATGTTTCCAATTGTATGGAAATGATGTGTCAAGGCCAAGAAAAGTATCCAATTCAAAATTTATATGACATGTCCATGACTCGTGATCGCCTGTTGATGATCTTGTACTGGCCCATGTTTGTAGGGTGAAGTCTCTTATAACAGCAAGGGCAACATCTCCATTATGTCCCTTGAAGATGTGAATGTTAAGCATGAATATATCATGCGTCTCATGAGGGCACCGAATATATTTCAGAGCCTTCTTTGCATGGTCAAGCTCAATGATATATCTAGACTTCGTTGGCCGGTACAAAATACCCCCTATGAGAGTTGCCGGTCTACGGTCAATCTCTGACAGCATCGGAGTTGATCGAGCTAGAAACTCCCATTCTTTTGAATCTGGTGAGTAGATATGAGCCTGTGCATCGTAACTTTTAGTTGTTATCCAAACAACCGAGAACTTGCAACAATGTGTAAACGGTTCAGAGTTGTTTCTCGAACAGAGAATTGAGCCGCTGCTTTCAATTGCGTGATTGCGCCACAATGGTGGTTCTGGTATCGCTGTGAGAACTTGCCTAATTGGATCCCAGACTGATATATACCCACCGGATACATTAGAATGGAGTAGCACCATACCATCGCGGCATCCCAGGACATAGATTTTGGGACCGTTCACTTCAGACGGGATTGCCAGCATCTGCAAGATGGCCGGGTGAAGATCATGCTCTGTGATGAATCGATTGTCCTCGGAGTTGTTGGTGAAAAACCCTAGCAACGGGTTTCCTCCGTTGTGTGACACAGTTAGCTTTCTGAAATAATTGCTTCCCATACATTGCCTCCATGCTTTCTTGGTGCCTGATGCAGCTAGTAAGCAGGTTGGATGGGGAGGAAGCCTGACAAGAATTTGAGAGACTACATCTTCAGGCAGATTGTTGATTGTTGTGGGTGTCCTTTGACTGAAGTTGGTAGGATTACACCAATCGCATGATGCATCGTCAAAATTATGGAAAAAAACACATTGCATCATCTAATTTTTTAAACAAAATGCAACATCTAATTTGACTAAACAACAAAATGCATCATCTAATTCATCATCAAAGTTTCCTAAACTGCACGGTGCATCAGCAAAATCAAAATAGTGTAAACAACACAATGCATCAGCAAAATCAAAATAATGTAAACAGGACAATGCATCAGCAAAATCAAAATAATGTAAACAACACAATGCATCAGCAAAATCAAAATAATGTAAACAGGACAATGCAAAAACACCACAAAAATAGGACGCACCAACGGAAGGCAATCTCGCATCTACAATAATAATTGCTAACGTGTCAACACGATTGGAGGAAAAGGAGACATCTACAGGACCCAAAACGCTGTGGTAACATCAGATGGGGTTAGCTTTGATATAGGTAATAAAATGTAAACAACACAATGCATCATCTAAGTTGACAACAAAATTCTTCATCGAAATTTCCCACACTGCTCAAGGAATCAGAAAAATTACCTAAAAGGCTAAAAGAGCAAAATGCATCATCAGAGTAAAATATATGTAAACAGTACAATGCATCATCCAACTTTTGACTAAACAGCCAGAGAGCATTAGCTAGGTTGACGAAAAAAAAAACAAAAAAAAATTCGAGGACGGCATGAAAAATTCACTCCGATTCAGAGTGACCAATATGGATGTATCTAGACTAAATGCTAGATACATTCATATTAACTAATATGACCGTACCTAAAAGCATAATGAATCACCCAAATTACAAAAGAAGCAGAATGCATCATCAAAAATACAAAAACATCGCAATGCATCATCACGTCTGGTTTGGGCAAAAAACCCAATCCACCTGATCTAACCGCATTGCAGTTGGGGAAGGTAGAACTTACAAAGGGGTTGACGAGTCATGATCATATGCAACAAGCGCCGCCTTAGATGAAGTCTCCATCCAAGCTCTCGACGCGTTCAAAGCAGCCAGCTTCGAAGCCTCCGACGGTTCTCCCGGCTGCGCCGCCAAAACTCTCGAAGCACGCGCCAAGACTTTCCAACAAAATGCCGCTTCGATACGAGCATTTGCCAGCGCCACGGCGCCGGGGCCCGTCCTAGCCACCGCCTTCGCCTTTGCCTCCGCATCCGCATCCGCTTTACATCTCTCCGCCGATGCATGCGAGCATCCGTCTCCGCTTTCCATGTATCCGCCGACGCGGTGTAGGCATCGAGCGACGCCGTTTTCATTTCCTAAAAACCCCAGTAAGTTACTCACATTGCAATCCCCAAATTAAGGTTATATCGAACAAAATGACCGATGAACCTCTCTACTCGCCGGAGGTTGGAGATGTACATACCTACGAAGATCGGTGCGGTGGTGCTTGACGGTGGTGCGTCGGGGACGGGGGAGAACTCGGCGGGGAGAATGGCGGCGCGGCCCAAGACGGCGGCGCGGAGAGGGGCGACGGTGCGGTCATCGAACCTCGGCGAGATACATTTGTATATATATATATATATGTATATATATATATATATATATGAGAAGAAGAATAAAGTCTGGTCGAATGAGGCAGCGCGACCGGCAGAGTACAACCGAAGGCTACTAGTGCTACCTTGGAGTACTGTAGTAATATAACATAATAAAAATAATGGCCTTGTTTAAACCACTCTTGTCAGTGTGTCATCGCGTCCAAATTTAATGCATTCTGTGGAAATCGGAATAATGCTGTAAAAACTCTCATATATAGCATGCACCGACACTTTTCAACAAAATGTCGTCTCCATTTCATAGCGGATCGCTTGCACACTCGGGATACGATGCTGACATGACGAAGGGCGCAGAAGTATTTTGGAGTATTTCATTCGAGCAGATCGGGGCGACGGTGCGTCTTTGGAGGGAATACCGTGTGGTGTGTCTTTGGAGGGAATACCGTACGTACTTAGGAGTATTTCATTCGAGCAGACTGCTTGCACACTGGGATACGATGCTGACATGACGAAGGGCGCAGAAGTTTGCGTGAATGGTTGTACTACCATCCGACCATTAGCATAATCATTGCGCGATAGCTTACACGAGAAGGAAAAGAGCCGAACAGTTGTGGATAATAAAAGCATTTGGTTCTTCGAGGATCCTTCTTCTACTGCCTTCTCAAAGGAGTACTACTATTGTAATTTTTTTGTTTTTCTGGGACCTTCGAGTCCCTTCCCCGTTGAAAAGTGAAGTGTTCTATTCGAATACATTCATATGCCTATGTTTCTATATTCACAAGCAAATAAATAACAAAGGATGACTCAATGCACAAGTTGATCTCATTTTTAACTTTTTTAAACTTCTTCTATTGTATTCAAATTTGATTAGAAGGAGTCGATCGATTGTACACACCAATCGTATAGCTCGGTGGGTGGATTGGCATTTGAAGTTTGGTCATTGTGTTCTTGTTTGTTACCACCCTCGCAAGGCACGTCCAAGTATTTCGTGTCAGAATTTATGGCATGTATGTAGTTACATAACCTACATTATTTCAATTATGAGTTTAATTACTAGGCAAAAGCTTAAAAAATCCATATATAGTTGCAGATTAAGATCAACAAATCCTTGAACCTATATCTACAAAATTGATGGCACTAACACATCCTAGCAAGCGGAAAGCATGTCTACCCTACTGCTTGCAAAAGGTGGAATTATGACAATAATGTGCAACTGTTAAAATTTGGTAGCCCTCCTTCACAAATAACACACATCTATGCATTGTTGTACAGTAATAAAAAGGGAAATCATTCTTTCATGCATGCATATAATTGTTAGAATCTCTTGTTTGTGAAGTTGCTTAAAATACGATCTCTTCCAAACTTGAGGTCATATGATAACTAAAAAGTTTTGTATGGCGGGATTTTGCATCAAAGTACATGCGCACAATACTCACTTGTGGGCAGAAAGCCAAGCAAACTCATATTACTAGGTTTGTATTAATTTGTTCTAGAAATTTCACCATCACATATGATTTTGTGCTTGCGTTAATTTTACTTTAAAAACTTCTTCCAAATTCAAATTTTCTTCAAACATGCCAACGGTACATGTCTACCAATTAATAATTAAGGGTACACCACACGTACTACCTCGTAGGGTACATCAAAAAAATTACTATATTTTATGGCATGTACTAATTTCACATAATCTACAACTCAATGTTGAGTTTAATGATCAGCCCAGAACTAGAAAACAAATATACATATAGTTGCAAATTAACCTAGAAAAGCTCTAGTATCCTTTAAAACCCTAGAAAATGGCCATGCATGCATGCATCCTACCCATAATAATTAATTAAGGTCTCGATCTCTATACTTCTCACGAAGTTTGGAATTCTGGCAAATATGCAACTTGTTTCATTAATTTACCATGGCGAGATAGATGCATGCACATCGATCTCTTAAAAAATGTGGTCATATATGTTAAATATAAGTTTGTAAAGGATTTGGCATCCATATATGCTCACCGGATATATAGATAAGGCCAAGCAAACACATCGAATATTTGTGAAGAAATGTTTTTGCTAGAACCTTCAAATTTTTAGATTTACATCACACACAAAGAACACACCTTTTATTTCGCCAGGTTTGTGCACTAATAAAGTACTCCTACAGTACTAGAAATTGGATTGTTCTACTCCGGAGTGATATGCTCACCGGAGTATTTTTGGATCTTAGCTGGAGCGGCGTTTGGCGGTTGCACGAAGCCATGCTGGATGTTAAGCCTGTCGAGGCATGCCTGGTGGAAAGCGTGTGCCACCTTAGCCTCATCAGCGCGCCGCTGCAATGCTGCGTCCCTGGGATTTGAGCCTGCACGAAAGCTTGCAGAGCATCCCGGCATCCATAGAGTGTCGGGAGCATCACGTTATATACGAGCTCCTTGGCGGTGTTGCTCCTGCAAAGGGCGTCGCCGTGATGCGCTTCGAAAGAACGGCCTGGCTCCACGGCAGGCACCGCCTGAAGTGCGGTCGGATTAGGCGGCTGGCCACGGGAGCTCCCTGCCTCCGCATCGTTCGCGCCGGCCGGGAAGGGGATCTCACCTGCTGGCAAAGAAAACCATGCGGCATGCGCGGGCGGAAAAGCCGGCCAGGGCCGAGCGGGCGTCGCATGCGGGGTTGCGTGGGAGATCCCTGCCTCTGCATCCATCGGCCCGCACGGGAAGCGGCTGGCGAGGGCTCCACGGCCAGCGCCGCCGCCGCGGGCTGAACAACCGGCCAGTGCAGAGCGGGCGGGTTATGCCTTGGTGCGCGATGGACGAAGCGAAGGCGGCGCTGATGCTCCGCTTCCTCGTCGGTGGTAGGACTACGCGCGCGGCGACCAGAGCCAAGTCGGAAGGCCATAGCTATGTCGATTGGTCACTTAAGCTGGAGAGGTTCTCTTACCATTTCGGAGAAGCGGAGTAAGAGGAAGTTGTTGCTTATAATAAAAATATCTCGGGTTCACTGCCACGTTGGGTTAAGAGGGGCAAAGTTGGTCAATGCCTAGGAAGTTGGAATCGTTTTGGCCCCAATTTAATTACCTTGCGGTTCCTCTCTCGGTCTCTCACACCTCTTCACTATCCCTCCCCTTGCCTCCTTTCATGTTTCATCGTAGTGCATCTTGTTTTTCTAGCACCTTCACAAAAATCATACACATTTGGCCGATTCTGTCATTGTGTGCACTAATAAATTAAAAAAATCGATTATATGTGAATAAACGGTTAATACACTAGCTCACAAAGATGTTTCTCAAGGCGATATGCACAATGCCTGCCAAAAAATGGGTCATGATAACTAAATTTCGTGTTAATTTTTGCATGACATGTACTCACTTGTGTATGAAGCCAAGCAAACTCATAATCTATAGCAAAAAAAAGTAAAAGAGTTCTTTTTAGTATCATTCATACGTGGGGTTCCTATTTTTACTTTCTATTTTTACTAGTTACAAGTACTCCTGCGTGAAAACTTTTGAAAATATGTGCATTTTGGGCTATGTGGAGACATGGTACAATATATTCAAGTTAATAAACAAAGTCTGGACATATTCAAACTAGAGAAATCATGTATCTACCCCTAACCCTAAACTCTGTCTTATGAAGTCAAGCATGCATGAAGATAATTGGTTTTGGGTTCCAAACATGGAAATTTCAAAAATCTGCCAAAAAAGCTTCATTTTGGATTGACTAATAATTAAGAAGGATCCAAACTTACTTTTTCATTTTCATGTTTTAAACTTGTTTAAATCTTGGTCAAACCAAGGATTTGACCAAGATTCAAATGGGCATAAAAAATCTAAAAAAATAAAAAATGAAAAACCAAAACACATAGCCTTCTTATGTCATATAGTAAGCATCATTCAAGTTCATAACCAAGGTTTAGACATATTCAAACTAGACAAATCATGTATCTACCCCCTAACCCTAAACTCTGTCTTATGAAGTCAAGCATGCATGAAGAGAATTGGTTTTGGGTTTCAAACATGGAAATTTCAAAAATCTGCCAAAAAAGCTTCATTTTGGATTGACTAATAATTAAGAAGGATCCAAACTTACTTTTTCATTTTCATGTTTTAAACTTGTTTAAATCTTGGTCAAACCAAGGATTTGACCAAGATTCAAATGGGCATAAAAATCTAAAAAATTAAAAAATGAAAAACCAACACACATAGCCTTCTTATGTCATGTAGTAAGCAGCATTCAAGTTCATAACCAAGGTTTAGAAATATTCAAACTAGACAAATCATGTATCTACCCCCTAACCCTAAACTCTGTCTTATGAAGTCAAGCATGCATGAAGAGAATTGGTTTTGGGTTTGAAACATGGAAATTTCAAAAATCTGCCAAAAAAGCTTCATTTTGGATTGACTAATAATTAAGAATGATCCAAACTTACTTTTTCATTTTTATGTTTTAAACTTGTTTAAATCTTGGTCAAACCAAGGATTTGACCAAGATTCAAATGGGTACAAAAATTCTAAAAAAATTAAAAAAAATGAAAAACCAAAACACATAGCCTTCTTATGGCATATAGTAAGCAGCATTCAAGTTCATAACCAAGGTTTAGACATATTCAAACGAGACAAATTATGTATCTACCCCTAACACTAAACTCTGTCTTATGAAGTCAAGCATGCATGAAGAGAAGTTGTTTTGGGTTTCAAACATGAAAATTTCAAGAACCTCCAAAAATCTTCATTTTAGAGTGACTATGAAGGATCCAGGCTTACCTTTTCATTTTTGTGTTTTAAAATTGTTTAAATCTAGGTGACCAAAATTCAAATGGGCAGAAAAATTCAGAAAAAAATCAAAAAAATACGAAAAACCAAATCACATAGTCTTCTTATGTCATATAGTAAGCATTCAAGTTCATAAACAAGGTCTAGACATATTCAAACCAAACAAATCATGTATCTACCCCCTAACCCCTAAACTCTGTCTTATAAAGTCAAGCATGAAGAAAAGTGGTTTTGGGTTTCAAACATTAAAATTTCAAAAACCTCCCAAAAGCGCTTCATTTTAGAGTGACTAAGAAGGATCCATGCTTAACTTTTCATTTTCATGTTTTAAATTTGATTAAATCTTGGTCAAACCTAGGATTTGACCAAGATTTAAATGGGCATAAAAATTCAGAAAAAAAATCAAAAAATGCGAAAAACCAAAGCACATAGTCTTCTTATGTCATATAGTAAGAATTCAAGTTCATAACCAAGGTCCAGACATATTCAAACTAGACAAATCATGTATCTACCGCTAACCCTAAACTCTGTCTTATAAAGTCAAGCATGAAGAAAAGTGGTTTTGGGTTTCAAACATGGAAATTTCAAAAACATCCCAAAAGCTTAATTTTAGAGTGACTAAGAAATATCCAGACTTACCTTTTCATTTTCATGTTTTAAACTTGTTTAAATCTTGGTCAAACCTAGCTAGTATTTGACCAAGATTCAAAATGGGCATAAAATTCGAAAAAACATAAAAATGAAAAACCAAAGCACATAGTCTTCTTATGTCATATAGTAAGCATTCAAGTTCATAAACAAGGTCTAGACATATTCAAACTAGACAAATCATGTATATCTACCCCTAACCCTAAACTCAGTCTTATGAAGTCAAGCACGAAGAGAAGTGGTTTCGGGTTTCAAACATGGAAATTTCAAAAACTTCCCAATAGCTTCATTTTAGAGTGACTAAGAAGGATCCATGCTTACCTTTTTATTTTCATATTTTAAACTTGTTTAAATCTTTATCAAAGCTAGGATTTGACTAAAAGATTCAAATGGGTATAAAATTCAAAAAAAATCAGAAAAATGAAAAACGAAAGCATATAGTCTTCTTATGTCATATAGTAAGCATTCAAGTTGATAAACAAGGTTTTGACATATTCAAACCAGACAAATAATGTATCTACCCCCTAACCCTGAACTGGGTCGATCTTATGAAGTCTAGCATGAAGAGAAGTCATTTTGGGTTTCAAACATGGAAATTTCAAGAACATCCCAAAAGCTTCATTTTAGAGTGACTAAGAAGGATCCAGGCTTACCTTTCAGTTTCATGTTTTAAACTTGTTTAAATCCTGGTCAAACCTAGGATTTGACAAAGATTCAAATGGGCATAAAAATTAAAAATAAAAATGAAAAACCAAAGCACATATTCTTCTTATGTCATATAGTAAGCATTAAAGTTGGCAAACAAGGTCTAGCATATTCAAACTAGACAAATCATGTATCTACCCCCTAACCCCTAAACTATGTCTTATGAAGTCAAGCATGAAGAGAAGTGGTTTTGGGTTTCAAACATAGAAATTTCAAAAACCTCCCAAAAACTTCATTTTAGAGTGATTAAGAAGGATACAGGCTTCCCTTGTCATTTTCATGTTTTAAACTTGTTTAAATCTTGGTCAAACCTAGGATTTGACCAAGATACAAATGGGCACAAAATAAAAATTAAAAAAATGAAAAACAAAAGCACATAGTCTTGTTATGTCATATCGTAAGCATTTAAGTTGATAAACAAGGTCTAGACATATCCAAACTAGACAAATCATGTATCTACCCCCTGTCGATCTTATGAAGTCTAGCATGAAGAGAAGTCGTTTTGGGTTTCAAACATGGAAATTTCAAGAACATCCCAAAAGCTTCATTTTAGAGTGACTAAGAAGGATCCAGGCTTACCTTTTCATTTTCATGTTTTAAACTTGTTTAAATCTTGGTCAAACCTAGGATTTGACCAATATTCAAATGTGAATAAAAAAAACCAAAGCAGGTAGTCTTCTTATGTCATATAGTAAGCATTCAAGTTCATAAACAAGGTCTAGACATATTCAAACCAGACAAATCATGTACCCCCTAACCCTAAACTATGTCTTAATTATATATGAAGTCAAGCATGAAGAGAAGTGTGGTTTTGGTATTCAAACATGGAAATTTCAAAAACCTCCCAAAAGCTTCATTTTAATTAGACTGACTGATTAATTAAGAAGGATCTATGATTAATTACCTTTTCATTGTCATGTTTTCAACTTGTTTAAATCTTGGTCAAACCTAGGATTTGACAAACATTCTTATGGGCATAAAATTCAGAAAAAATCGAAAGAATGAAAAATCAAAGCACATAGCCTTCTTATGTCATATAGTAAGCATTCAAATTGATAAACATGGTCTAGACATATTCAAAACAGAAAAATCATGTATCTACCCCTAACCCTAAACTCTGTCTTATGAAGTCAAGCATGAAGAGAAGTGGTTTTGAGTTTCAAACATGGTAAATTCAAGAACCTCCCAAAAGCTTCATTTTAGAGTGACTAAGAGAAGGATCCAGACTTAGCTTTTCATTTTCACATGTTAAACTTGTTTAAATCTTGCTCAAACCTAGGATTTTACGTACCAAGATTCAAATGGGCATAAAAATCAAAAAATGAAATACCAATGCACATAGTCCTCGTATGTCATATAGTAAGCATTCAAGTTTATAAACAAGGCCTAGACATATTCAAACCAGACAAATCATGTATCTACCCCCTACCGACCCTAAACTTCATCTTATGAAGTCAAGCATGAACAGAAGTGGTTTTGGGTTTCAAACATTGAAATTTCAAAAACCTCCAAAAGCTTCATTTTAGAGCGACTAAGAAGGATCGATGCTTAGCTTTTCATTTTCATGTTTTAAACTTATTTAAATCTTGGTCAAACCTAGGATTTGACCAAGATTCAAATGGGCATAAAAATTCAGACAAAAAATCTAAAGAATGAAAACCCAAAGCACATAGCCTTCTTAATTATGTCATATAGTAAACATTCAAGTTGATAAACAAGGTCTAGACATATTCAAACCAGAAAAATCATGTATATATCTACCCCTAACCCTAAACTCTGTCTTATGAAGTCAATCATGAAGAGAAGTGGTTTTGGGTTTCAAACATGAAAATTTCAAGAACGTCCCAAAAGCTTCATTTTAGAGTGACTAAGAAGGATCCAGGCTTACGTTTTCATTTTCATGTTTGAAACTTGTTTAAATCTTGGTCAAACCTAGGATTTGACCAAGATTCAAATGGGCATAAAATTCAAAAAAAAATTAGAAAAATGAAAAACAAAAGCACATAGTCTTCTTATGTCATATAGTAAGCATTCAAGTTGATAAACAAGGTTTAGACATATTCAAACCAGACAATCATGTATCTACCCCCTAACCCTAAACTCGGTCTTATGAAGTCTAGCATGAAGAGAAGTCGTTTTGGGTTTCAAACGTTTAAGCCAAAAGCCCCATTTAAAATATTTCAAACTTATTCAAATTTGGTTCAAATTTGAAAGACATACAAGTTATAGCACACATAGTGCATACATGTTCACACATACTGCACTAGATTCTAACCCTATAGTTTGAGGCCATTGGATGAGGTCGAAAAAATTCTTGGATTAGAAATGGGGTTGTTCGAACCCCGTAGTTGGATTTTTTTGAACCTCGATCTATAGTACTGGGCAAAACCCTAGTTTAACCTATTTAATTATAGATTTGTAGGTCGGTTTTTCTACCTTTTTATTATTACTATGCAGCACATGTGTGTTTGCCCGTCGAGTGAAACTCGGAGGAAGAGGGATCACTCGGAAGGAGAGAAGAAGGGAGAGAATTATGGTGTCTCCCCTTTTTCGGGTGATGATGTTGACTATTGTGCAAGGTTTGTCAGTGAGCAGGAGGTGCCAGCGAGCGAGTCGAGCGAGGCCGAGAATGAGAGAGATTTGTTTTTTTTTTGTGAGAGGGACAACCGAAGTATCCTGAAGGACCCAGAGACTTCCAATACACATCCTGATGCGTCTTCTCTTGACGAAGAAGATGGCTGGGAGTTTGCGTACCTATTGCACGTGACTTGTGCTCACTGAAGTGTGGGACCTCACGCATGGGCACCACACGTAAGTGACAGACCTGTTGGTGTAAAAACTCGGTTGATTATTATAGTGCATTAGAACAAAGTTTCCTATGGATTCAAGGGTCGGAAATCCAGATGGCAGCCTCTCTGGCATTGTTTTTTTCTCGATCGCGCCATCTCGTTCAACGCTCTCCGATCGAGCCGTTTACGATGCAGGATCATGGGTCCCGCATGTCATCCTCTATGCACCAAAATTCTTTCTATTCTTGGATTTTTTTGACCCCCTAATTTCTGGCTACTTCCTTTTTCTTTTGATCCCTTGCCGCCTTGGAAACGTTGAGACCGCTGCTGCTAATTGGGACCCGCATGTCATCCTCTATGAGCAATCAACTTTCTTTTCTTGGAGTTTTTTTTTGGCACCTCAAATTTGGTCACTTGCCTTTTTCTTTCGATCCCCTGTCGCCTCTCAAACGGTGAGACTGCTGCTGCTAAATGGGACCCGCATGTCATCCTCTATGTACTATAAAACTTTCTTTTCTTGGATTTTTTTGGCACCTCATATTTGGTCACTTACCTTTTTCTTTCGATCCCCTGCCGCCTCTCAAACGGTGAGACCGCTGCTGCTAAATGGGACCCGCATGTCATCCTCTATGTACTATAAAACTTTCTTTTCTTGAATTATTTTTGGCACCTCAAATTTGGTCACTTGCCTTTTTCTTTCGATCCCCTGCCGCCTTTCAAACGGTGATACCGCTGCTACTAAATGGGACCCGCATGTCATCCTCTATGTACTATAAAACTTTCTTTTCTTGGATTTTTTTGGCACCTCATATTTGGTCACTTACCTTTTTCTTTTGATCCCCTGCCGCCTCTCAAACGGTGAGACCGCTGCTGCTAAATGGGACCCGCATGTCATCCTCTATGTACTATAAAACTTTCTTTTCTTGAATTATTTTTGGCACCTCAAATTTGGTCACTTGCCTTTTTCTTTCGATCCAGTGCCGCCTCTCAAACGGTGATACCGCTGCTGCTAAATGGGACCCGCATGTCATCCTCTATGTACTATAAAACTTTCTTTTCTTGGATTTTTTTTTGGCACCTCATATTTGGTGACTTACCTTTTTCTTTCGATCCCCTTCTGCCTCTCAAACGGTGAGACCGCTGCTGCTAAATGGGACCCGCATGTCATCCTCTATGTACAATCAAGTTTCTTTTCTTGAATTATTTTTCGCTCCTGATATTTGGTCACTTGCCTTTTTCTTTCGATCTCATGCCACGTTTGAAACGTTGAGGAACCTACAGGCTCATGGGACCCGCATGTCATCCTCTCTATACAATCAAGTTTCTTTTCTTGAATTATTTTTGGATCCTGATATTTGGTCACTTGCCTTTTTCTTTCGATCTCATGCCTTGAAAGGTTGAGGAACCTGGTGGCTCATGGGACCCGCATGTCATCCTCTATGTGCTATAAAAGTTTATTTTCTTGGATTTTTTTTCACCCTCTGAATTTTGGCTATTTCCTTTTTCTTTTGATCCCCTGCCACCTTTGAAACGTTGAGTAAGCTGCTGACTCATGGGACCCGCATGTCATCCTCTATGTACAATCAACTTTCTTTTTCTTTTGATCTCAAGGCGCATTTGAAACGTTGAGACCGCTGCTGCTAAATGGTACCCGCATGTCATCCTCTATGTAAAATAAAGTTTATTTTCTTGGATTATCTTTGGCTCCAGATATTTTGTCACTTTCCTTTTTCTTTCGTTCTCATGCCGCCTTTGAAACGTTGAGTAAGCTGCTGGCTCATGGGTCCCGCATGTCATCCTCTACAAACAATAAAAGTTTCCTTTCTTGAAGTTATTTTTGACCCCTAATTTCTGGTTATTTGCCTTTTTCTTTTGATCTCCTGCCCCCTTTGAAACGATGAGGACGCTGTTGGCAGGTCGGTCCCACATGTCATCCTCTATGAACAATAAAAGTTTCCTTTGATGGATTTATTTTGAACCCCTAATTAATTTTTAGATATTTCCTTTTTTTCTTTTGATCACATGCCGCCTTGGAATAGTTGAGGATGCTGCTGCCTCATGGGTCCCGCATGTCATCCTCTCAGTACGGTAAATGTTTCTTTTTCTTGGATTTTGTTTACCAAATGATTTTTGGCTTATTTTTTCTTTCGATCTCCTGCCGCCTTTAAAACGTTGAGGACGCTGCTGGCTCACGGGTCCCACATGTCAGCCTCTATGAACAATAAACGCTGAGGATGCTGCTGCCTGACGGGTCCCGCATGTCATCCTCTCAGAACGAAAATGTTTCTTTTCTTGGATTTTTTACCAACAGATTTTTGGTTTATTTTTTCTTTCCATCCCCTGGCGCCTTTAAAACGTTGACGACGCTGCTGGCTCATGGGTCCATGATGTCAGCCTCTCCGTACAAGAAACATGTGATATCTTGATTATTTTGCAGACAATAAACAGTGTATTTCGCTCTGAGCTATTGCAACCGGATAAATTAATATTTATTTTTACATAAACAAACTTATATGTTGAATCTCCTTGTTTTTTATTTTTGCGAAGCATAGGACTTTCATGTTTTTTTAGAAAAATCCGAACTTTCCTATTTTGGAGTGGACTGACATTGTACGAGTCAAAAGGCCCAGCAGGATAGTTCGAAGGCCTAGACGGCCAGATGCAGCCAATTGAAATCTTTCTTTTCTTGGATTTTTTTCACCCCCTGATTTCTGGCTACTTCATTTTTCTTTTGGTCCTGTGCCGCCTTGGAAACGTTGAGACCGCTGCCGCAAAATGGGACCCGCATGTCATCCTCTATGTACTATAAAACTTTCTTTTCTTGGATTTTTTTGGCACCTCATATTTGGTCACTTGCCTTTTTCTTTCGATCCCCTGCCGCCTCTCAAACGGTGATACCGCTGCTGTTAAATGGGACCCGCATGTCATCCTCTATGTACAATCAAGTTTCTTTTCTTGAATTATTTTTGGATCCTGATATTTGGTCACTTGCCTTTTTATTTCGATCTCATGCCACGTTTGAAACGTTGAGGAACCTGCTGGTTCATGGGACCCGCATGTCATCCTCTATGTACTATAAAAGTTCATTTTCTTGGTTTTTTTCACCCTCTGATTTTTGGCTATTTCCTTTTTCTTTTGATCCCCTGCAGCCTTTGAAACATTGAGGACTCTGCTGGCTCATAGGTCCCACATGTCAGCCTGTATGAACGATAAAACTTTCCTTTCTTGGAGTTTTTTTACCACTAATTTCTAGCTACTTTATTTTTATTTTGATCTCAAGCCGCATTTTAAACATTGAGACCGCTGGTGCAAAATGGGACCCGCATGTCATCCTCTATGTACAATAAATCTTGGATTGTTTTTGGCACCTCATATTTGGTCACTTGCCTTTTTCTTTCGATCTCATGCCGCCTTTGAATCGTTGAGTAAGCTCCTGGCTCATGGGTCCCGGATGTCATCCTCTACGAACAATAAAAGTTTCCTTTCTTGGAGTTATTTTTGACCCCTAATTTCTGGCTATTTGCCTTTTTCTTTTGATCCCCGCCCTTTGAAACGT
>NC_061510.1:187524249-187536016 GCF_022539505.1 Lolium rigidum | reverse complement strand
TCATCTATCGTAGGTGGCAGAAGGCCACTGGACCCAGAAGAATCTTGTAAATTAGCATCGGATGTAGGAATTTTCGTCAGGAATGAAATTCCTATCTTCCCAAACACTGCTAGCACAACATCAACAAACTGTTGATGATCTCCCACTGACCCATATTAGTCCTGCCATAGACAACTCCCCTGAGGATGAGCCCCACACCCAAGAAGGTACATTTTCCAATGCTTATAGTTTCATTCTCCGTTATAAAGTTATACTTTATAGATAAATATGTATATATAAAAAAATATATATCTACCTTGATAGCTTGATGTAATGCTTAACTTTGTAGTTGCACCACGATCAAGAAAAACGAGGGGCCCAACAGTAGGGAAAATGTTCGTAGCTAAGCTTGCTGGGATGGAATCAAGATTTCGCCTTTCATCTATCGTAGGTGGCAAAAGGCCACTTGGACCCAGAAGAATCTTGTAAATTAGCATCGGATGTAGGAATTTTCGTCGGAATGAAATTCCTATCTTCCCAACATGGAAAGAGCACGTAGACACCTCTGCGCATTTTGAAAAATTAGTGCACAGGTTACACGTAAGTCATCTTTCTCTTGGTAATGTTACTCATACTAGTATACCACATTGCCACGTCCCGTTCCTTCTAGCTTGTTGTTGGCTCTTTGTATATCGCACCAACGGTTTATATTGTTGTGAACAGTTAAGGTTCGAGTTCGATGATGACCAAGAGGAAGTAAAGCATGTTCTCAACAGTCTATTCTCGGACTCGTTCGCGCCGATATCGCAGCAGGCTAAAGAAGAAATACTTCACTGGAAAGATTACTGGGAGTGTTCCAACTAGATCTCCTCTTAAGAAAATGACTGACAAACAGTGGGGAGATCTTGTGAAGCACTGGTCTGATCCAAAGAATATGGTATGATTTGTAAGACTGATACCAGATCACGTCTTGGATTCTTATTTATAGCAGTGTCTCACTAGTCTCCTTTTTGCAGAATTTGGCTAAACAGAATCAGAAAAACCGCGGTAAACTACTTTTACCTAGCCGTACGGGATCTCGTAACCTTATAGTGCACATTCGGCAAAAAGTAAGGACATGTTGTTTTATACTGCTATTTAGAAATATTTTAGTAAAAGATCATGCAGAGTATATACACCAGTGTGCAGCTAATATTATGATCCTCCATTTCAACCGCGTTATTTGATTTATAAATGGTAGTACTAAAATGCAGATGTTACATAATGCAAGTAAAAGGGAACTAAACAAAGAGATGACTCTGCCAGAGATTTTTGAAGCATGCCGAAGAACAAACTTGAAGTGATTGGAGAAGTCGCACAGAGTGTTCTTGTAAGTCTTCTCTAAGATTGAAATTTTGTGACGACTCACATCCCAACTTGTAGGAGTAGTAAAGTACATGTCAATATGATATTATAGATGTTTATTAAAATTCATGTGATGTGAATCAGACATGCCAAACTCGTAGGAATAAAAGTAGGTCATACACATAATAAATCTACTATCGGCAAGTTTCTCTGTAGTAACTATCATGTTTACACATGTGTACGAACTGAATTTTTTGCGGGAAGATATGAAATTAGAGATGGCAAAACCCGGTAAAAACGGTCTGGAAAAAACCGATGAAGAATGTGTGAAGGCATTTTCCATGGCAATAAAAAAGAAAGGCATTGCCAAAAACACTTTCTTACGGAATGCTGGATTGGTGAAGTGCAAGTCCATGTCCAAGTCAAAGTATTTGCATGCTCAAGTTCTAGAGGAGCAACTCCAAGTAGAACGAGTTGCATCAGCTGCGCTAAGACTAGAAGTCGACAATTTTAGAACGATAGCAGCACAGAAGGAGGCCCTACTCGGAGCAGGTTAGGAATGCTAGTAAGTAGTAAGAAGAGTATACTGCTAGATAATTGGAGATGAACGGGGACAATGGATGAGTCGAGTATCTTGGTCTTGTAAAATGGTTCCTTAGTCCGAGCATATTTCGTAGGTGCATTTATCCGCAATTGCTATAATCTTGGTGGTCGTTTCCTTGTTGTGATGTGGATTTTTTTGAACCGGAACCCTGCCGATTGTTAATATTATAAGTGGATTACCTAGCCCTTTCCATCAGTTCTGACTTGTGGTTCCGTTGGCTTGTGGATGAAGCTTGACATGGTATCAGAGCCCATAGTCTCAAGTTCGAGTCATCGCTTTCGCAAACCTTCTCTTCTCTTCTCCCGGTCTAGCCCTTTCTGTCAGTTTGGACTTTTTGTTGCGTTGGCTATGTTGAGATGTATAAAGTGGATTGCCTAGCCCTTTCCATCAGTTCGGACTTTTGGTCGTGTTGGCTAGTGCATTAAAGCTTGACACTGATGATTTTCTGTGATCCATTGATTTCCAGCTTTCTACATATAGCCCAGTTCTAGAAGCTTGTCAACCGGTCTGGTTCATTCATCGCTGTATTGAGGGCAATGAACGGAACAGTGGCTTCTCCTTTGTGTTGTGCTGCAACTCAACAGCTGTTCCTGCTTCTGTAGAGGCGAGTTGTGAACAGAGATACTTATGTATGCTACCAAATTTCGACTCCATATAATCAATAGCTTAACAACCATCTAATTCAAAATCTCAACACTGTAGCATTTACCTCCTGCCTATCGAATACAATTATTTCACACACTGAAATATTTTGTACGCGTTTTGAATTGGAGAACATGGGAACCGACTTTGGTTCGATTATGACTTGATGTGACCCTAGGCCCTGGATTCCTGAGCAGAACGTATGTGTTAAAACAAAGAGATTACAAAGTGCTAATTCCCTTTTTTGTAAGTCCTGGTGGCATTGACACTCCTTTCTTACTTTCTAATTTATTTTTTTGGTGTTTATATATAATAGAGAATTACCAGCTTATTGTTGAACCCGTTAGATTTTGGGCAATGATTGTTAAGTGGATGCTTCCTAATTAAAGTTTGATGTCATGTAGATGGATTTGTGAAAGATGCAGCGGGTCGTTCTTCAGATCATCTAAAGGGGATTCCCATCTACATGTATGTTCATGGTTTCATGGAGTACTTCAGCTCATAGGAGCCACATACGATCCTGCAATATTTGCATTTTTTTTGACCTTGCACGATATGCATTCAATGTATCGCCAAGGCGCGTCCGTGAGAACTCTAGTAGTGTGTTCAGTTTCGGGATGGGGTGGAATGGAATGGAACCATTCCATTCCACCCCATGAGCTGAAGTACTCCATGAAAATTGTCACGGAACCGTTTCATCACTGTGTTCGGTTTGGACCAAAAAATTGTCACGGAACGGTTTGATACGTCTCCGACGTATCGATAATTTCTTATGTTCCATGCCACATTATTGATTATATCTACATGTTTTATGCATACTTAATGTCATATTTATGCGTTTTCCAGAACTAACCTATTGACGAGATGCCGAAGGGCCAGTTGCTGTTTTCTGCTGATTTTTGTTTTAGAAATCCTAGTAAGGAAATATTGTCGGAATCGGACGAAATCAATGCCCAGCATCCTATTTTTCCACGAAGCTTCCAGAACACCCGAGAGCCGCCAGAGGGGGGCCACAGGCCCACCAGACGATAGGCCGGCGCGGCCAAGGGGGGGCCCGCGCCCCCCTGTTGTGTCGTCGCCTCGTTGACCTTCTGACGCCGCCTCTTCGCCTATATAAAGGTCCCTGACCTAAAACACGATACGGAAAAGCCACGATACGAGAAAAGTTCCAGAGCCACCGCCATCGCGAAGCCAAGATCAGGGGGACAGGAGTCTCTGTTCCGGCACGCCACCGGGACGGGGAAGTGCCCCCGGAAGGCATCTCCATCGACACCACCGCCATCTTCATCACCGCTGCTGTCTCCTATGATGAGGAGGGAGTAGTTCACCATCGAGGCTAAGGGCTGTACCGGTAGCTATGTGGTTAATCTCTCTCTCATGTACCCCAATACAATGATCTCATGAATTGCTTTGCATGATTGAGATCCATATGATGAGCTTTGTATCGCTATTAGTCTATGTGCTACTCTTGTGATGTTATTAAAGTAGTCTATTCCTCCTTCACGGTGTAATGGTGACAGTGTGTGCATCATGTAGTTCTTGGCGTAGGTTATGATCATAATCTCTTGTAGGTTATGGAGTTAATTATTACTATGATAGTATTGATGTGATTTATTCCCCCTTCATAGTGTAAAGGTGAGAGTGTGTATGCTATGTTAGTACTCGGTTTATATTGCAAAGATCTAATATGCTCTAAGGTTACTTAAACATGAATATCGAATGTTGTGCAGCTTGTTAACTCCGGCATTGAGGTGCTCTTGTAGCCCTACACAACGAATGGTGTTCATTATCAAACAAGAGTATATGTAGCACAAAGGAAGAGAACTTATTTATTTATGTGATCAATGTTGAGAGTGTCCACTAGTGAAAGTATGATCCCTAGGCCTTGTTTCCAATACTGCAAACATCGCTTGTTTACTGTTCTGCTGCATGTTTACTTCCTGCAATATTACTAATATCAATTGCACGCCAGCAAGCACTTTTCTGGCGCCGTACTACTGCTCATATTCATTCATACCACTTGTATTTCACTATCTCTTCGCCGAACTAGTGCACCTATTAGGTGTGTTGGGGACACAAGAGACTTCTTGCTTTGTGGTTGCAGGGTTGCATGAGAGGGATTTCTTTGACCTCTTCCTCCCTGAGTTCGATAAACCTTGGGTGATCCACTTAAGGGAAAATTGCTGCTGTTCTACAAACCTCTTCTCTTGGAGGCCCAACACTGTCTACAAGAATAGAAGCACCCGTAGACATCAAGCACTTTTCTGGCGCCGTTGCCGGGGAGGTAAAGTAAAAGGTATTCACATCCTCCGGCTACTAAGCTATTTCCTAGCACTGTTGGCGCCGGTGTGTGAGTGCTAGAAGCTATTTCCTTTAGATCCTGCAATTGCATCTTTTTGTTTCTTGTTTTACACTAGTTAGGCATAATGGAAAGCAACAGTGAGCTTTTTAATCTTTTCCCTGAGATAGAATTGTTTGCTGCGAAAATTTAAAAAACCTATGGAATCTTATTTGCATGCTAGTAGCAATGTTATTAGTATGAACACCATTGTTGATAATGCTATGGAAGAATTTAAGCTTGGGGAGGTCGGTTTTGATGAAAATGATCTCTTTAGTCCTCCGGGTATTGAGGAGAAAGTTTATGTTGATTATGATATGCCTCCTATTTATGATGATTATAATGATAGTTGTCTTTTGGTGCCGCCTACTATGGAGGATAAGTTTAATTATGATTACAATATGCCTCCTATATTTGATGATGAGAATAATAATGATAGTTACTTTGTTGAATTTGCTCCCGCTATTACTAATAAAATTGATTATGCTTATGTGGAGAGTAATAATTTTATGCATTAGACTCATGATAAGAATGTTTTATGTGATACTTATATTGTTGAGTTTGTTCATGATGCTACTGAAAGTTATTATGAGAGAGGGAAACATATTTATATGCATCTTAATAATATTAAGTTTCCCCTCTTTATGTTGAGAATATTGAAGTTGCGCTTGTGTTATCTTCCTATGCTTGTCACTTTGTTCTTCATGAATTTATTTGTGTACAAGATTCCTTTTCATAGGAAGCATGTTAGACTTAAATGTGTTTTGAATTTGCTTTTTGATGCTCTCTTTTGCTTCAACTCTTATTTCTTGGGAGTGCATCATTGAAATTACTGAGCCCATCTTAATGGCTATAAAGAAAGCACTTCTTGGGAGATAACCCATGTGTTTATTTTACTACAGTACTTTTGTTTTATATTTGAGTCTTGGAAGTTGTTACTACTGTAGCAACCTCTCCTTATCTTAATTTTGTTGCATTGTTGTGCCAAGTAAAGTCTTTGATAGTAAGGTTCATACTAGATTTGGATTACTGCGCAGAAACAGATTTCTGTCTGTCACGAATCTGGGCAGAATTCTCTGTAGGTAACTCAGAAAAATCTGCAAATTTACGTGCGTGATCCTCAGATATGTACGCAACTTTCATTCAATTTGGGCATTTTCATCTGAGCAAGTCTGTTGCCACTTTAAAATTCGTCTTTACAGACTGTTCTGTTTTGACAGATTCTGCCTTTTATTTCGCATTGCCTCTTTTGCTGTGTTGGATGGATTTCTTTGTTCCATTAACTTCCAGTAGCTTTGGGTAATGTCCAGAAGTGTTAAGAATGATTGTGTCACCTCTGAACATGTGAGTTTTTGATTATGCACTAACCCTCTAATGAGTTGTTTTGAGTTTGGTGTGGAGGAAGTTTTCAAGGGTCAAGAGAGGAGGATGATATACTACGATCAAGAAGAGTGAAAAGTCTAAGCTTGGGGATGCCCCGGTGGTTCATCCCGGCATATTTCAAGAAGGCTCAAGCGTCTAAGCTTGGGGATGCCCAAGGCATCCCCTTCTTCATCGACAACTTATCAGGTTCCTTCTCTTGAAACTATATTTTTATTCGGTCACATCTTATGTACTTTACTTGGAGCGTCTGTTTGTTTTTGTTTTTGTTTTTGTTTGAATAAATGCTTGTGTGGGAGAGAGACACGCTCCGCTGGTTCATATGAACACATGTGTTCTTAGCTTTTAATGTTCATGGCGAAGGTTGAAACTCGCTTCGTTAATTGTTATATGGTTGGAAACGGGAAATGCTACATGTAGTAATTGGTAAAATGTCTTGGATAATGTGATACTTGGCAATTGTTGTGCTCATGTTTAAGCTCTTGCATCATATACTTTGCACCTATTAATGAAGAAATACATAGAGCTTGCTAAAATTTGGTTTGCATAATTGGTCTCTCTAAGGTCTAGATAATTTCTAGTAAAGAGTTTGAACAACAAGGAAGACGGTGTAGAGTCTTATAATGTATACAATATGTCTTTTATGTGAGTTTTGCTGCACCGGTTCATCCTTGTGTTTGTTTCAAATAAACCTTGCTAGCCTAAACCTTGTATCGAGAGGGAATACTTCTCATGCATCCAAAATCCTTGAGCCAACCACTATGCCATTTGTGTCCATCATACCTACCTACTACATGGTATTTCTCCGCCATTCCAAAGTAAATTGCTTGAGTGATACCTTTAAATTTCCATCATTCGCCTTTGCAATATATAGCTCATGGGACAATTAGCTTAAAAACTATTGTGGTATTGAATATGTACTTATGCACTTTATCTCTTATTAAGTTGTTTGTTGTGCGATAACCATGTTCCCGGGGACGCCATCAACTACTCTTTGTTGAATATCATGTGAGTTGCTATGCATGTTCGTCTTGTCCGAAGTAAGGGCGGTTTTCACAATCAAATGGTTTGAGTATGCATACCGTTAGAGAAGAACATTGGGCCGCTAACTAAAGCCATGAATCATGGTGGAAGTTTCGGCTTGGACATAAACCTCAATCTCTTATGAGAATATTAATCGTTGTTGAATGCTTAAGCATTAAAAGAGGAGTCCATTATCTCGTTGTCTATGTTGTCCCGGTATGGGTGTCTAAGTTGAAGAATGATCAAAAGCGAGAAATCCAATGCGAACTTTCTCCTTAGACCCTTGTACGAAGCGGCATAGAGGTACCCCTTTGTGACACTTGGTTGAAACATATGTTATGCAATGATAATCCGTGTTAACCCAAGCTAATTAGGACAAGGTGCGGGCACTATTAGTACACTATGCATGAGGCTTGCAACTTGTAAGATATAATTTACATAACACATATGCTTTATTACTACCGTTGACAAAATTGTTTCTTGTTTTCAAAATCAAAGCTCTAGCACAAATATAGCAATCAATGCTTCCCTCTGCGAAGGGCCTTTCTTTTATTTTTATGTTGAGTCAGTTCACCTATCTCTTTCCACCTCAAGAAGCAAACACTTGTGTGAACTGTGCATTGATTCCTACATACTTGCATATTGCACTTGTTATATTACTTTACATTGACAATATCCATGAGGTATACATGTTATAAGTTGAGAGCAACCGCTGAAACTCAATCTTCCTTTGTGTTGCTTCAATACCTTTACTTTGATTTATTGCTTTATGAGTTAACTCTTATGCAAGACTTATTGATGCTTGTCTTGAAAGTACTATTCATGAAAAGTCTTTGCTTTATGATTCATTTGTTTACTCATGTCATTACCATTGTTTTGTCGCTGCATTCATTACATATGCTTACAATAGTATGATCAAGGTTATGATGGCATGTCACTCCAGAAATTATCTTTGTTATCGTTTACCTGCTCGGGACGAGCAGGAACTAAGCTTGGGGATGCTGATACGTTTCCGACGTATCGATAATTTCTTATGTTCCATGCCACATTATTGATGATATCTACATGTTTTATGCATACTTTATGTCATATTTATGCGTTTTCCGGAACTAACCTATTGACGAGATGCCGAAGGGCCAGTTGCTGTTTTCTGCTGTTTTTGGTTTCAGAAATCCTAGTAAGGAAATATTCTCGGAATCGGACAAAATCAATGCCCAGCATCCTATTTTTCCACGAAGCTTCCAGAACACCCGAGAGCCGCCAGAGGGGGGCCACAGGCCCACCAAACAGTAGGCCGGCGCGGCCAAGGGGGGCCGCGCCCCCTGTTGTGTCGTCGCCTCGTTGACCTTCTGACGCCGCCTCTTTGCCTATATAAAGGTCCCTGACCTAAAACACGATACGGAAAAGCCACGATACGAGAAAAGTTCCAGAGCCGCCGCCATCGCGAAGCCAAGATCTGGGGGACAGGAGTCTCTGTTCCGGCACGCCGCCGGGACGGGGATGTGCCCCCGGAAGGCATCTCCATCGACACCACTGATACGTCTCAAACGTATCTATAATTTCTTATGTTCCATGCTTGTTTTATGACAATACCTACATGTTTTGTTCACACTTTATATCGTTTTGATGCGTTTTCCGGAACTAACCTATTAACGAGATGCCGAAGTGCCAGTTCCTGTTTTCTGCTGTTTTTGGTTTCAGAAATCCTAGTAAGGAAATATTCTCGGAATCGGACGAAATTAATGCCCAGCACCTTATTTTTCCCGGAAGGTTCCAGAGCATCGAAGAAGTACCGGAGAGGAGCCAGGGGGGCCCCACACGCCAGGGCGGCGCGGCCAAGGGGTGGGGCGCGCCCCCCTAGTGTGTGGGCCCACCAGGCCCCCTCCGAGGCTGCCCTTCCGCCAACTTAAGGTCTCCATCGCGAAAACCCTACACGGATCGACGAAACCAGAGAAAACCTTCTAGAGCCGCCGCCATCGCGAAACTCCAATTGGGGGGACAGAAGTCTCTGTTCCGGCACCCTGCCGGGACGGGGAATTGCCCCCGGAGTCATCTCCACCGCCGTCTCCACCGCCATCTTCACCGCCATCGCTGTCTCCATGATGAGAAGGGAGTAATTCACCTCCGGGGCTGAGGGCTCCGCTGTAGCTATGTGGTTCATCTCTCTCTTTATGTGATCTAGTTGAATATCATCTATGTGCTACTCTAGTGATGTTATTAAAGTACTCTATTCCTCCTCCACGGTGTAATGGTGACGAGTGTGTGCGCCGTGTAGTTCTTGTCGTAGATTATGATCATAATCTCTTGTAGGTTATGGAGTTAATTATTACTATGATAGTATTGATGTGATCTATGCCTCCTTCATAGTGTGATGGTGACAGTGTGCATGCTATGTTAGTTCTTGGTGTAATTGTGTTGATCTATTATGCACTCTAAGGTTATTTAAATATGAACATTGAATATTTTGGAGCTTGTTAACTCCGGCATTGAGGGTTCGTGTAATCCTACACAGTTAGTGGTGTTCATCATCCAACAAAAGAGTGTAGAGTGGTTTTATTATGTGATCAAAGTTGAGAGTGTCCACTAGTGAAAGCAGGATCCCTAGGCCTTGCTTCCAAGCATCGAATCTCCGTTTGTTTACTGTTTTGTTGCATGTTTACTCGCTGCCATATTTTATTCAGATTGCTATTACCACTCATATACATCCATATTACTTGTATTTCACTATCTCTTCGCCGAACTAGTGCACCTATTAGGTGTGTTGGGGACACAAGAGACTTCTTGCTTTGTGGTTGCAGTGGTTGCTTGAGAGGGATATCTTTGACCTCTTCCTCCCTGAGTTCGATAAACCTTGGGTGATCCACTTAAGGGAAACTTGCTGCTGTTCTACAAACCTCTGCTCTTGGAGGCCCAACAATGTCTACAAGAATAGAAGCACCCGTAGACATCAAGCTATTTTCTGGCGCCGTTGCCGGGGAGGAAAGGTAAAAGGCTCTCATACTCCGGTCCCAGGTAAAGTACTTTTCTGTTGCCGTTGTGTGTGCGCTCGAAGCTATTTCCTTTAGATCCTGCAATTGCATCTTTTTGTTTCTTGTTTACACTAGTTAGGCATAATGGACAACAATGAGCTTCTTATTCTATTTCCTGATTTAAGACATGGATGGTTTGATGCGAAAATTAAAAAACCTATGGAACATATTAGTATGAACGCTTTGAACACCATTGTTGCTAATGATATGGAAAATTCTAAGCTTGGGGAAGCTGGCTTTGATGAGCATGATATTTTTAGTCCCCCAAGCATTGAGGAGAAAATTTACTTTGATGATACTTTGCCTCCTATTTATGATGATTATAATGATATTGGTCTTTTAGTACCGCCTGTTATGGAGGATAAGTTTAATTATGATTACAATATGCCTCCTATATTTGATGATGAGAATAATAATGATAGCTACTTTGTTGAATTTCCTCCCACTACAACTAATAAAATTGATTATGCTTATGTGGAGAGTAATAATTTTATGCATGAGACTCATGATAAGAATGCTTTATGTGATACTTATATTGTTGAGTTTGTTCATGATGCCTCTGAAAGTTATTATGAGAGAGGAAAATATGGTTGTAGAAATTTTCATGTTACTTAAACACCTCTCTATATGCTGAAATTTTTGAAGTTACACCGGTTTTATCTTCCTATGCTTGTTACTTTGCTCTTCATGAACTTGTTTATATACAATATTCCTATGCATAGGAAGCATGTTAGACTTAAATGTGTTTTGAATTTGCTTTTTGATGCTCTCTTTTGCTTCAACTCTTATTTCTTGCGAGTGCATCATTAAAATTGCTGAGCCCATCTTAATGGCTATAAAGAAAGAACTTCTTGGGAGATAACCCATGTGTTTATTTTGTTACAGTACTTTTATTTTGTATTTGTGTCTTGGGAGTTGTTACTACTGTAGCAACCTCTCCTTATCTTAGTTTTGTTGCATTGTTGTGTCAAGTAAAGTCTTTGATAGTAAGGTTCATACTAGATTTGGATTACTCGCGCGAAACAGATTTCTTGCTGTCACGAATCTGGGCCTAATTCTCTGTAGGTAACTCATAAAATTATGCCAATTTACGTGAGTGATCCTCAGATATGTGCGCAACTTTCATTCAATTTGGGCATTTTCATCTGAGCAAGTCTGGTGCCATCTTAAAATTCGTCTTTACGGACTGTTCTGTTTTGACAGATTCTGCCTTTTATTTCGCATTGCCTCTTTTTCTATGTTGGATGGATTTCTTTGTTCCATTAACTTTCAGAAGCTTTGTGCAATGTCCAGCAGTGTTAAGAATGATTGTGTTATCTCTGAACATGTGAATTTTTGATTATGCACTAACCCTCTAATGAGTTTGTTTTAAGTTTGGTGTGGAGGAAGTTTTCAAGGGTCAAGAGAGGAGGATGATATACTATGATC
>NC_061510.1:187507819-187524149 GCF_022539505.1 Lolium rigidum | reverse complement strand
GAAGAAGAAGAAGAAGAAGAAGGAAAAGGGCTCCAGCCGCCAGCCACGACAAGGCCGGCACTGCCGCCCCTACCTGGCCGGCACTGCCGGCCCCACCGGCACTGCCGCCCCGAGCACACCGGCACTGCCGTGCCCCCTCGAAGTCAACTTCATCCCAACCGTCTATTTATCATCTATGGTCACCACTACTTTATTGTAATGCCCCTTTTACCCCTGGCTGGATCTGGGCCTATATATAGCTCATCCCTCTCCCCAAATTAGGGTTAGACAAGATGATAGCTTAAACATGAAGATGAGCTTTGTCTCCCTAGGGTTTCATCCCCTTTGTATCAAGGCACTCTTGAGTGATTTCTACTCTTCATGGATGATTCAAGGCTACCCTCTCTCATCCAAGTTCTAGTTGAGATCTCCTCACCAATCTCCCACTTGTTAGATTCTACCCAAGGGTCTCTCTAAGAAGTGGTTCTATTGGCTTGGTCTAACCTACCAAGGGAGTAAATTTGGTTTGTGTTGGGTTGTGTGTGTGTGTTCTTATTTGGATTTTGTGTTCTTCATCCTCTTCCACCTCATTCATCCACTCACTTGGTCAAATTCGTGGGATCTGGGCACATCCTAGCCCTTAGGCCTCATCAAAAGAGGAGTCCATTATCTGTTGTCTATGTTGTCCCGGTATGGATGTCTAAGTTGAGAATAATCAAAAGCGAGAAATCCAAATGCGAGCTTTCTCCATAGACCTTTGTACAGGCGGCATAGAGGTACCCCTTTGTGAAACTTGGTTAAAGCATATGTATTGCGATGATAATCCAGGTAGTCCAAGCTAATTAGGACAAGGTGCGGGCACTATTGGTACACTATGCATGAGGCTTGCAACTTATAAGATATAATTTACATGATGCATATGCTTTATTACTACCGTTGACAAAATTGTTTCATGTTTTCAAAATCAAAGCTCTAGCACAAATATAGCAATCGATGCTTTTCCTCTATGGAGGACCATTCTTTTACTTTCATTGTTGAGTCAGTTCACCTATTTCTCTCCATCTCAAGAAGCAAACACTTGTGTGAACTCGTGCATTGATTCTTACATATTTGCATATTGCATTTGTTATATTGCTTTGCATTGACAATTATCCATGAGATATACATGTTATAAGTTGAAAGCAACCGCTGAAACTTCATCTTCCTTTGTGTTGCTTCAATACCTTTACTTTGAATTATTACTTTATGAGTTAACTCTTATGCAAGACTTATTGATGCTTGTCTTGAAGTGCTATTCATGAAAAGTCTTTGCTTTATGATTCAGTTGTTTACCCATGTCATATACATTGTTTTGATCGCTGCATTCACTACATATGCTTTACAAATAGTATGATCAAGTTTATGATGGCATGTCACTCCAGAAATTATCTTTGTTATCGTTTTACTCGCTCGGGACGAGCAGAACTAAGCTAGGGATGCCGATACGTCTCCAACGTATCGATAATTTCTTGTGTTCCATGCCACATTATTGATGTTATCTACATGTTATATGCACACTTTATGTCATATTCGTGCATTTTCCGGAACTAACCTATTAACAAGATGCCGAAGTGCCGGCTTCTCGTTTTCTGCTGTTTTTGGTTTCAGAAATCCTAGTAACGAAATATTCTCGGAATCGGACGAAATCAACGCCCAGGTTCCTATTTTACCCGGAAGCATCCAGAACACACGAGAACCGCCAGAGAAGGGGGCAGGGCCACCACACCACACCCCGGCGTGGCCAAGGGGGGGGCCCCTAGGGTGTGGGCCCCCGGAAGCCCTCCGCGCCGCCTCTCCGCCTATATAAAGCCCCCGACCTAAAAACCTCGGGGCGTTGGACGAAAACCACGAAACCTTCCCGAGCCGCCGCCATCGCGAAGCCAAGATCCGGGGGACAGGAGTCTCCGTTCCGGCACCCTGCCGGAGCGGGGAAGTGCCCCCGGAAGGCTTCTCCATCGACACCGCTGCCATCTCCACCGCCATCTTCATCACCGCTGCTTGCTCCCATGAGGAGGGAGTAGTTCTCCATCGAGGCTCGGGGCTGTACCGGTAGCTATGTGGTTCATCTCTCTCCAATGTGCTTCAATACAATAATCTCATGAGCTGCCTTACATGATTGAGATTCATATGATGATGCTTGTAATCTAGATGTCATTATGCTAGTCAAGTGAGTTTTACTTATGTGATCTCCGGAGACTCCTTGTCCCACGTGTGTAAAGGTGACGAGTGTGTGCACCGTGTGGGTCTCTTAGGCCATATTTCACAGAATACTTATTCACCTGTTGAATGGCATAGTGAGGTGCTTATTTATATCTCTTTATGATTGCAATGTGTTTGTATCACAATTTATCTATGTGCTACTCTAGTGATGTGTTATTAAAGTAGTTTTATTCCTCCCGCACGTGTGCAAAGGTGACAATGTGTGCACCGTGTTAGTACTTGGTTTATGCTATGATTATGATCTCTTGTAGATTATGAAGTTAACTATTGCTATGATAATATTGATGTGATCTATTCCTCCTACATATGCATGAAGGTGACAAGTGTGCATGCTATGCTAGTACTTGGTTTAGTCTTTTGATCTATCTTACACTAAAGGTTACTAAAATATGAGCATTATTGTGGAGCTTGTTAACTCCGGCATTGAGGGTTCGTGTAATCCTACGCAATGTGTTCATCATCCAACAAGAGTGTAGAGTATGCATTTATCCGTTCTGTTATGTGATCAATGTTGAGAGTGTCCACTAGTGAAAGTCTAATCCCTAGGCCTTGTTCCTAAATATCGCTATCGCTGTTTGTTTACTCGTTTCATCGCGTTACTACCGCTGCATTACTACTGCTTGTTTACTCGTCCCGGGCAAATCACTTTTCCGGTGCCGTTGCTACTACTTATTCATACCACCTGTATTTCACTATCTCTTCGCCGAACTAGTGCACCTATTAGGTGTGTTGGGGACACAAGAGACTTCTTGCTTTGTGGTTGCGGTGGTTGCATGAGAGGGATATCTTTGACCTCTTCCTCCCTGAGATCGATAAACCTTGGGTGATCCACTTAAGGGAAACTTGCTGCTGTTCTACAAACCTCTGCTCTTGGAGGCCCAACACTGTCTACAAGAATAGAAGCTCCCGTAGACATCAGCCTGCTCCTATATAGCGGGGACGAGCGGTGCACGGTGCGCCGTGACCGGGTGCGTGCGGAGAAGGGAGTGGCATCCAGGGATTCGCTAGGAGGGGCGGTGGAGCTGCACGACCGAGCCGTGGAGACGATCTTTGGAGCGACGCCAGTGTCGCAGTGCAGCGAGAGATTCACGAGAAGGAGGGGTCACATCGGCCCGTCAGATGCTCGACGAAACGACGGCACGGGATGCGGATGATGGCGTCAAGATCAGGTCAAGGGAGCTCGTCTCTGATCGTTTCTGGGGTGTGCGGTGCATGCCTGCACCAACGTTCAGGGTCCAGGGGGGCGGGGGAAGTGTGAGGCGACGTGGGCGTGTGGTGAGCGTGGTCACCACCAGGGGCTAGCAGGCACGGTCTGCGACGGAGGCTCACGGGAGCGTGTCCAGGAGGGAGAGGGAAACGTCGTGGAGGCGTCCAAGCTCCTGCAGGAGTGTGCACGAGCAGCAGCAAGGAGGGAGAGAGGTGTTGTCTCCATGTCGTTTCCAAGAGAGAAAGACAAGAGATGAAGCTAGGGAGCTAGGGAGCTAGGGAGCTAGGGATGCAGATGTGAGAGGGAGTAGCTGGGTAAAGTGAGAGGGAGTGTGGCAGAGTGCAGCCAAGTCCCTTTGGCTCAACATGGTTGGCAAGAATCAAATGTGTGCATGGTCTCAAACCAGCCCCGGCCACACTTCTCTCCAATTTCCCTCTCACTCACATGAGGCCAAAACATGCACCCATATGTGATTAGTGTGTGAGGAGTGAGAGAGTGGAAAGAGGGTAGATGGGATCCAAATTCTGTCCACCATGCATGTGGTTTCGGAGGGTGAAGAGAAAAGGAGGGATAGAGAGAGAGATGCAAGGTAATGGTGGTGGTGTGATGGCCGGCATCCTCTTATGCCATGCAAGGAGGTATCACAAAAATATTATCAAGGGTCAAGCTAGGCTAGATAGGTTAGGGCGTTGGTGATGGAGATGGTGCGTTTGTGATCCAATAGAGATAGAAATGGAAATAGGGAGATAGAGAGGAGAATGAGTAATATGGTCAATGTTGATGATGATGTCATTTGATCAAAACAAGGTTTGGTGAAATTTGTGATGTTGAAAGATAGTTCAAAGAGGTGTACTAGTTGTCCAAGGGTTGGCATTCAAGTATGAATTCATAATATGATTGTTTGGATCACTTTCTATGTCTATAGACAATATAAATGAAAGTTATTTGAAAAGGATTTTGAAATTTTGGAAAGTAGAAAAGAAGGGGTTTGGGTTCATTGGGTTCTAATAGAATAGATAGCTTGGTAGAATGTTCCCAAAATTATTTTATGATTAAAAGTGCAAGAAATGGCATGTACACCATTGACATACATTTTGGTAAATAGGGAAATAAAATAATTTTCTAGAAATTCGACTTTGAATGGAAATGATATGATTAACATCTCAGTAACATTTCCCCTTTTTTATGAGAAAAGGTTTTGGAAATTAGTTTGACAAAAGTTAGAAATATTTTGGGAGTCAAAATAGAGAAGAATAGGGTTTTAGGTGTATTGAGGGAAACTCACATTTTGAAGATTGGGAGCATTACCATAGGGCAATATACTGATTCTTTCTCTTTTTTTTTCACGATGTTTTGTTTGAGTTTCTTGAGGGTAAGGTTCTAAGAGTGGGTTCTAGACAAGATGATAAGGGGGTTAAGGCAATGAATGAATCTAGCAATATATGGAGGTTCGGAGAGATATAGAGGGAAATCAATCGTTAGTTGGACAAAGGATCGTCTACTTAGATTATGCATAGATAGAGTGATGATGTTAAACGATATATCAATGAGATGTATTAGTGGCAAAAACAATGCCATGGATAATTGATCACAGATCAACTAGTCCTAGAATTTAGTTTTTGGGTGGCTATGGCCTTTACTTGATTTAAACTAAATAAGAAACTTCATTTGAAAGTTTATGAATATGGGAGAGGGTTTTAGAAAGATTTGAATGATCCATGGTTTTAGCCAAAAGAAATATGGATCATTTCATTTTATTTTAGACAACCAAACTGCATATTAAAGCTTTTATAAAAAATTGAAGTTAAACAAAGTAAGGGTATGTCATTTGGAAGATACTTGGTGCCAAAACAAAATAGTTTTAGAAACCATTTTTGTGATACTATGCTCCGAGGTGATCATAGCCACTTAAAAGGAATTAGTTTTGGGAAATCATAAGGTATATAAAAGCAAAGAAGTTTTGTGTTTCGTCAAAGAGGTTCAAGTACTTTTGAAGAGAGAGGGTTATGGTAATACAAGAGTGGCCATAGCTTAAGTGTTTTCTCGAGATAAGATGATGTGGGTTGAGGTACTTCACTTAACATTATTCATGAAACAAAGTAAGACAACACTTCAATCAAACACATGACATCACAAGCAAAGCTTAAAAAGTTTTTGTTCCCCCTGATTTTTGCACTCTGGACACTTAAACAAGGTTGCAAAAGTTGGGGTGTTACAAATCCTTCCCCCCTTAAAATAATCTCGTCCCGAGATTACCATGTGTAGGAATAGAAAGGTTTTATAGGTTGAACTAAGTTAGACTCCATCCTCCGGTGGACGTGCTGTTTGTCGGAAGATCACAGCTTCAGCTTTGGAGAGACACCGTAGGTTTCCGCCAAGGGAGGGCTTCGTGAAGAGATTGACTTCTCCATTGCCGGTGTTAGATCTGTAGCTTCCTAACGACACTGGAGGGGTCCACAATCCTTGGAGAGTTAGAGCATCCTAACTGTGCTTTCGAAAGGTCGAAAGTTCTAGGGTTAGTTTCAAATTTTAGTGGAAGACGAAGTCTTCCACCCTTAAGATTGTTCATTGGGGGTTTGGGAGAACTCGGAGCTTCTGCCTTGGGGTTCTGTCTGGAGCTTCTGAAGAAGTCATCAAACTTCCGTATTTAGTTGAACAATCTTCAGGGGCGAAGGGTATGCCACAACTTCAAGAGGCATGCACGGGGTTTACTGCTTTGTAGGGCGCTCGTTAAGTTAGTAAGTCAGCGGGAACTCCTGGTGAGTCTTCACATGAAGTAGCAACATCATTCGTCGAAACAGTCTTTAGCCTTAGGGTTGGTGTGGACTAATACACCAAATCTTGAGTCTTGAGTTGTCTTCAAAGGCTTCACTTGAAGGGGACCAGATGGATCTTGTAGAGTAACTTGGCTTCGATGCTATAGCTCGCTTAGCTCATAAGATGGTGTGTCAGAGTGTGGGTTTAAAGAAGATTAACTCAAGGTTAGGGCGATTATGCTCTAGGGTTACTCAAAATTAGTACGGGTACGGCTTCATCTTCTCGCAGAGTTGCATTCAATCTTGAAGGCACTGGCTTCTGCTTCCTTGGCGTCGCGGATTGTCGTAGCTTGAATGTCGTACTGAAGTTGGGTTCTACGGGAAAACAGGGTTGCATCTAGTTGTTACCCAAGTTAGAGTTAGAGTTTTCCGTTAACTTTGTAACTAACGATCAGATTTTTTTTTCTTACCTGAATTTGGTCCGGATGCGCGGGAAAACAATCTTAGGGAGTGTTTTCTAGACAGGGTTACCACATAGTAAGGGTTTTTCAGGCCGAAAGGCTAGAGCAAGCATACACACAACAAGCAATCACAAGCGCTCAAGCAGCAAATTCAGAACCACAAGCAATCATGAAAACCAATCGAGGTACTTTTAGTACCCAGGGATGCCTGATACGCGGGGGTAGCTCAATCAATAACAATTGAGATTGTCCTATCCATCCTATAGGCTTGGGTTGGTCACAAACGTTGACGTCTTCATCTTGCTGACATTGACTCCAACAAGGATCCTCAGGGCAGGTGGTGGTGAAGCAGGTCTAGTGTTGAGTCGTCGCTGTTGAGGCGGAGGCGAAAGCTGCGTAGAACTTCTGGTATCAACATCCCGCGGACGTGAGGTCTTCGGAGGATTAATTTGCTGAAGAGCTCCACAGTCAACAATTTCAGCGACGAACCTAAAAATTACTAGTCAAGAAACTGAGGGCTTGATCCCTGACGACTTCAAAAGTGCAAGTCCAAGGGGGAATAAGGTCAGCTCCTTGACAGACTTTGGTGAAAACCAAAGACATGTTCTTATTATCCCTATACGTGTACTGCTAAGTCGGCATCCAATCTTCAAAAGCTGCATTCGGAGATACTTGAGACTTCCTGAAGGGTTGATCCATCTTCGACTTCGAGTCTCTGAGTCTGAGTTTGGGACATCGTCCAATATCTAGGTTTGGAAGAGGATGAGGTAGCAGAGTAAAAGGTTTCCAAAGTCTTTGGCAATCAGAGAGTGAGGTAAGAATTTGAAATTTTGAAGGGATAAGAAAAATTAGAAGCTATGCTTCCGTTTACTAAAGAAAAATTTGTTTCGTAAATAGTTTTTTTTCCCGAAGTACTTGTTTCCTAACTAACGTCCATGCTAACTAGGGTCTTCTACAGTCAGGATGGCTCTGATACCAGCTCTGTGGGGCCCCGGACTAGCTGTCTGAAACACCCGTTATCCATACTCATTCACGATCCCATGATCAGTGTGTCGTGAAGGCATAACCGAACTGGTATCAAATACATCATCCATTACAGTACCGAATAAAAAGATTACAACAGGTCACACGACCAATACTTACATAAGAGCCGCAATGGCAGGAGATTAGCAATCACACAGCGGAAATACTTCATACGAAAGCGTTCGCATGGCCCAAGTCATGCCATAACCCTACAGGCAACTGACTGGGAGAACGTTCCTAGCTCGCATAGACGTCGTCGACTCCTTCTTCATCTGTCGGATTCCACCAAGTCTGGCCAAGTAAATAGCCAGGGACAAAGCCATGAGTACATTATGAATTGTACTCGCAAACCACCTTAGAGAGGAATAAAGGATATGCAATTTGGCAGTAGCAAGGATCAGGCACTATTCTAGGGTTACAAGGAGCGAGAGATAATTTCTCTCGAGAGTATGACATCTCTATATCTTTGTTGAAAACCTTTTTGAAAACAAGTTTATTTTAAAGACTAATAGGTAAGGATGACCCAATTTTTCCTTTCCGGCCATCAGAATGACCAAAACAACTTTACCAATTTTTCAACCGTACCTCCCAGGTACATTTCCAAAACCTTTTTGGAAAACACTTTTGTAAAACAAAACTCTTCAGCGTAGATATCATGCCTTCCCAACCGTCCTTAACCGTGGACACGGCTATTCGAATAGTTTTCACTCTGCAGAGGTTGTACACTTTCACCATAAGATCCGATAAATCCGCCGGGATCATCCCTGGTTCACCAAGCGTCAAAACGCGAGGCTCGGATAACCGGTCGTAGTTTTTCACTTGCTCGCCATAGCCTAAGACATGCCGCCCAGAGTTGTACCTCACAACACCAGAGTCCGAGGGGTCGTTTACCCAGGAGTAGCAAATTCCCCGACCAGCTCGACCCTCCAGAATGCCGCGACCAACTGCGGGGCATTATTCAATGGGAGCTCATAGGTTGTACCCCTGCCATCGATACGCAATGGAAAGGCGTCCCCAGTTCGTCGGGAAGGCCACGGTCGATAGGTGTCCATGCTCGGACTACCCCTTACATTTGCAGGACCCAAACTATGGCGAGACAAACTACTACGCTACGCCCCGTGCCCACTTTGGGGTAATATGGTTGCACTGTCTAATTGGTCAGGTTAAGTACCCAAGGCACCCGAAGTTTTCGAAAACCTTTTCGTCTCCACTTTATTCCAGCAAAACTCACTTTTTCAAATCAGCTTTTCAGTTTTAAACTCCCACTTGGGCAGGGCTACCCCAATCCAAGGTTTTCGAAAACACAATCTTTCTCGGAAACATTTTTCCAAAAACTTTTCCACAAGGTCTCCCAACCTATAGTCCATCTTTTCTTGAAAATCGGCGACAAGGATGATAAAGTGATAAGCACCAAATCACCGTTAAGATTGGGATCAGTAGGTTCCAACAAGGGCTGCACCCTAAGGGTGGATTAATTAAAACTCCGATGGCGCTAACCACCAAAATCAAAATAAAAAGACATGCACTTTATAAAACCTGCAGTAATGCAAGAGTAAGATATATAGGATCAGAGATGCATCAAGAGGTGGCTTGCCTTTGTTGGCTATATGTCCCTGGACTTCATCTTCATGAATCATCAGCTCTTTCTTCCTCTTCGAAATCCTCACCAAGATCCTCTCCTTCTCCGATAGCGTTCGCATTCTAACGTCGCAAAATAAAAAGAAACAAGCAACACACCAAATCAACAAACCATTCCAGAATAGTTCACACAAAAATTTAGTAAAATCACAGTATGTAAACGTTCACCATAACAAGCTATTGGAAGTGGATTCACTAATTTAGGGTTTTTAAAACAAAAGTTATGATTTTAAAAAAAAACCAGAAATGACTTAGGAACCATTTAAATGGCCTAAATCTTTCTGTAAGTCACAAAAATGCATGAAGCATACCTACTGAAAGCTAACAAAATGTATAACACACTTGCACAAGAATCACTTGCAAATAATTTTTTAACTAATTTAGACAATTTAAATGAGACAGAAACCGGAGCACACAAATAGCTAGGCACACCAGTATCAGAGCATCACCAACCAAAACCAATCATACCCCTGGATAGCTAATGTTAAATGTGATCCAACCCCACTGGTTTGGCATTTTTCTGATTTGTAAAATAATTTACATAAATCAAATACTGAAAAGGTATACTGTTTCATTAATAAAATCCCCAGAATTAAACTACCACTCTTAAAAATATTTCCTTTGCCACAAAATTACCGTATAGATATATCTACCAGTAGCACTTGGATTTGCTTCAAAATCATTAGCAGATTTCAATTTAAAATTCATGTACTGGCTCTCTGGAACAATTTTAATTCACTAACCAAATCAAATACAGGAACCTCCTGCATGAGCGACCTATGCCAAAATAAAGATATTGACCTCTTCTACTCTAAAAATTTTGTTTCACACAAAAAGAGTGCACCAAATTCACACACTAATTAAAATACCCAAACAGAAACATTTCAGTAGAGCAATTATTAGCACAAATCTAAGCTATAAAAACACATGCATGCTTTACTGGGTGGTTAGAAATTTGCTTAGGAGTATTGAGAAACTTGAATCATGAATTTTAGATGCATGTGGATTTTTCAACGATTTAAAAGCTATTGCATTCCAACAGGCAGTAATATAAACGAAAAAGAAAAAGAAAACGGACTTGGCCGAAAACCCTGGCTGAGCCAGATCCGGCCCAAGCCTGTCTCGCAACTCGCGGGAGGGATTCAAACCGCCCGAGGGGGGGCCCGCCGGTACCGCGGCCATGCAGGGGGCCCGGCCGCATGCAGCAGCTGCGCCTGCTTCGACGGGAAAGAACGGGGAGGACACGGGGCTCACCGGCGGCGGTAGGATGAAGGAGATGGGCCGATGCCGGAACGAGGACGACGCGGAGACGGCGCAGCACGCCCAGGCCGCCTTGGACGCGCGGGCTCGCTCCCTGGCGCCAACCCGGAAGGAGTCAAACGCGACGTCGGCGCGGATGGAGCTCCGGCGACGGCGCCTGCCAGTCGTGATCCTGAGGGGGGTCGGGGTCGATGGAAACGAGGCGGAGGACGGCGCAGGCTTCAGCGGTGACGGAGACGTCCGTTCTCTGAGTCGCGGGAGCGCCGGCGAGGATCCAGACAATGCACGGACAACGTAGATGCCGGGCTCGACAGCGACACGACTCGGGCGAGCGGCGGCACACCGGGATGAGGAAGACGAGGCTGGTCGCAGTGGTGCGGTCGCATGCAGAGGAGGACTGCGACGGCCTAGCTTGGGCGGTTCGGGCGCGCGACGAAGCTGTGATAAAGGCGCGGATGCCGACATGGTCCGCCGGTGCTGCGAGTGAACGCGACGACGGCGACCTCCGGCGGGGCACTGCGAAAGGAACAACCGGAGTTAGGGTTTTCCAGAGAGCAAGGAAGGGAGAAGGAACGGCGGCGCCATGCATCGGCAACCTTGCCGGAACAGCGACGGCGACGGTGACGGCCACCCTGCTGCTCACGGTACTGTCAGCGTCGAGGGGTCCTACGGACAAGAAAAGAGGGTGCGTCAGAGAGGGAGAGTTGCGGTTCATCTAAGGGTGAGAAAGGGGAAGGACGCTGGGGCCTACTGCGACATCAACCTTCACCGCAAGGTTGCTGGCGTCGAGCACAACAACGTCGGAGGGGAGGGAGAGAGCCTCTATCCGCTTGAGTGGGGTGGACGGGAGTGGTTCGGGGTTTCTGTGGCGAGGATGGACGAAAGGGGTGGGGGCCTGCTCCTATATAGCGGGGACGAGCGGTGCACGGTGCGCCGTGACCGGGCGCGTGCGGAGAAGGGAGTGGCATCCAGGGATTCGCTAGGAGGGGCGGTGGAGCTGCACGACCGAGCCGTGGAGACGATCTTTGGAGCGACACCAGTGTCGCAGTGCAGCGAGAGATTCACGAGAAGGAGGGGTCACGTCGGCCCGTCAGATGCTCGACGAAACGACGGCACGGGATGCGGATGATGGCGTCCAGATCAGGTCAAGGGAGCTCGTCTCCGATCGTTTCTGGGGTGTGCGGTGCATGCCTGCACCAACGTTCAGGGTCCAGGGGGACGGGGGAAGTGTGAGGCGACGTGGGCGTGGGCGTGGGCGTGTGGTGAGCATGGTCACCACCAGGGGCTGGCAGGCACGGTCTACGACGGAGGCTCACGGGAGCGTGTCCAGGAGGGAGAGGGAAACGTCGGGGAGGCGTCCAAGCTCCTGCAGGAGTGTGCACGAGCAGCAGCAAGGAGGGAGAGAGGTGTTGTCTCCATGTCGTTTCCAAGAGAGAAAGACAAGAGATGAAGCTAGGGAGCTAGGGAGCTAGGGATGCAGATGTGAGAGGGAGTAGCTGGGTAAAGTGAGAGGGAGTGTGGCAGAGTGCAGCCAAGTCCCTTTGGCTCAACATGGTTGGCATGAATCAAATGTGTGCATGGTCTCAAACCAGCCCCGGCCACACTTCTCTCCAATTTCCCTCTCACTCACATGAGGCCAAAACATGCACCCATATGTGATTAGTGTGTGAGGAGTGAGAGAGTGGAAAGAGGGTAGATGGGATCCAAATTCGGTCCACCATGTATGTGGTTTCGGAGGGTGAAGAGAAAAGGAGGGATAGAGAGAGAGAGATGCAAGGTAATGGTGGTGGTGTGATGGCCGACATCCTCTTATTCCATGCAAGGAGGGCTCACAAAAATATTATCAAGGGTCAAGCTAGGCTAGATAGGTTAGGGCGTTGGTGATGGAGATGGTGCGTTTGTGATCCAATAGAGATAGAAATGGAAATAGAGAGATAGAGAGGAGAATGAGTAATATGGTCAATGTTGATGATGATGTCATTTGATCAAAACAAGGTTTGGTGAAATTTGTGATGTTGAAAGATAGTTCAAAGAGGTGTACTAGTTGTCCAAGGGTTGGCATTCAAGTATGAATTCATAATATGATTGTTTGGATCACTTTCTATGTCTATAGACAATATAAATGAAAGTTATTTGAAAAGGATTTTGAAATTTTGGAAAGTAGAAAAGAAGGGGTTTGGGTTCATTGGGTTCTAATAGAATAGATAGCTTGGTAGAATGTTCCCAAAATTATTTTATGATTAAAAGTGCAAGAAATGGCATGTACACCATTGACATACATTTTGGTAAATAGGGAAATAAAATAATTTTCTAGAAATTAGACTTTGAATGGAAATGATATGATTAACATCTCAGTAACATTTCCCCTTTTTTATGAGAAAAGGTTTTGGAAATTAGTTTGACAAAAGCTAGAAATATTTTGGGAGTCAAAATAGAGAAGAATAGGGTTTTAGGTGTATTGAGGGAAACTCACATTTTGAAGATTGGGAGCATTACCATAGGGCAATATACTGATTCTTTCTCTCTTTTTTGACGATGTTTTGTTTGAGTTTCTTGAGGGTAAGGTTCTAAGAGTGGGTTCTAGACAAGATGATAAGGGGGTTAAGGCAATGAATGAAACTAGCAATATATGGAGGTTCGGAGAGATATAGAGGGAAATCAATCGTTAGTTGGACAAAGGATCGTCTACTTAGATTATGCATAGATAGAGTGATGATGTTAAACGATATATCAATGAGATGTATTAGTGGCAAAAACAATGCCATGGATAATTGATCACAGATCAACTAGTCCTAGATTTTAGTTTTTGGGTGGCTATGGCCTTTACTTGATTTAAACTAAATAAGAAACTTCATTTGAAAGTTTATGAATATGGGAGAGGGTTTTAGAAAGATTTGAATGATCCATGGTTTTAGCCAAAAGAAATATGGATCATTTCATTTTATTTTAGACAACCAAACTGCATATTAAAGCTTTTATAAAAAATTGAAGTTAAACAAAGTAAGGGTATGTCATTTGGAAGATACTTGGTGCCAAAACAAAATAATTTTAGAAACCATTTTTGTGATACTATGCTCCGAGGTGATCATAGCCACTTAAAAGGAATTAGTTTTGGGAAATCATAAGGTATATAATTTGGAGTCATAAGACAAAGCAAAGAAGTTTTGTGTTTCGTCAAAGAGGTTCAAATACTTTTGAAGAGAGAGGGTTATGGTAATACAAGAGTGGCCATAGCTTAAGTGTTTTCTCGAGATAAGATGATGTGGGTTGAGGTACTTCACTTAACATTATTCATGAAACAAAGTAAGACAACACTTCAATCAAACACATGACATCACAAGGAAAGCTTAAAAAGTTTTTGTTCCCCCTGATTTTTGCACTCTGGACACTTAAACAAGGTTGCAAAAGTTGGGGTGTTACAAAAACTACATGTTTTCGTTTTTCATTTTTCTGATTTTATTTTTATTTTTGATGCCCATTTGAATCTTGGTCAAATCCTAGGTTTGAGCAAGATTTAAACAAGTTTAAAACATGAAAATGAAAAGGGAAGCATGTATCCTTCTTAGTCACTCTAAATGAAGTTTTTGGGAGGTTTTTGAAATTTCCATCTTTGAAACCCAAAACCACTTCTCTTCATGATTGACTTCATAAGACATAGTTTAGGGTTAGGGGTAGATACATGATTTGTATGGTTTGAATATGTCTAGACCTTGTTTATCAACTTTAATGCTTACTATATGACATAAGAAGACTATGTGCTTTGGTTTTTCATTTTTCTGTTTTTTTTTATTTTCCGCCCATTTGAATCTCTGTCAAATCCTAGGTTTGACCAAGATTTAGAGAATTTTAACACGTGAAAACGAATAAGTAAGCATGGATCCTTCTTAGTCACTCCAAAATGTACCAATTGATAGATGTGTTAACTTTGCTTCATGGAAAAAATAATGTCATGTAAATGAGTTAACTTGGATTTCCTACCCTTGAATCCATATGAAACTTTGTTCTAATGCACTATAATAATCAACCGAGTTTTTACACCAACAGGTATGTCACTTACGTGTGGTGCCCATGCGTGAGGTCCCGCACTTCAGTGACCACAAGTCACGTGCAATAGGTACGCAAACTCCTAGCCATTTTCTTTGTCAAGAGAAGACGCATCAGGATGCGTATTGGAAGTCTCTGGGGTCCTTCGAGATCCTTCGGTTGTCCCTCTCACAAAAAGAACAAATCTCTCTCATTCTCGGCCTCGATCAACTCACTCGCTCGCACCTCCTGCTCACTGACAAACCCTGCACAACAATCCAACATCATCACCCGAAAAGGGGAGACACCATAATGCTCTCCCTTCTTCTCTCCTTCCGAGTGATCCCTCTTCCTCCGAGTTTCACTCGACGGGCAAACACATATGTGCTGCATAGTAATAATAAAAAGGTACTCCGTAGAAAAATCGACCTACGAATCTATAATTAAATAGGTTAAACTAGGGTTTTCCCGAGTACTACAGATCAAGGTTCAAAAAAATCCAACTACGGGGTTCGAACAACCCCATTTCTAATCAAAGATTTTTTTCGACGTCATCCAAATGGCCTCAAACTATAGCATGGGCGGATCCAGACTATAGCCAAGGGGGGCAACTGCCCCCACTCAATTTTCTGAAATCTTGTATATGTTAAGCTAAAGGCTGGTTTGCCCGCACTTAGAAATGATATTTGCATCACTTATCATATGTTTGCCCATTTGAATCTTGTCAAATCCTAGATTTGACCAAGATAATTTAAACAAGTTTAAAACATGAAAATGAAAAGGGAAGCTTGTATCCTTCTTAGTCACTCTAAAATGAAGTTTTGGGAGGTTTTTGAAATTTCCATGTTTGAAACCCAAAACCACTTCTCTTCATGCTTGACTTCATAAACATGAAAATGAAGACTATTTGCTAATGGAGGGAGTAAGCACTCTTGCTATCAAAAGTACCAAACGATGCATACCAAAATGATTTTTTAGAGGAATACTAGTTCGGATTATTTAATTTTATATTAGCGAGGCCAAAATCGAACCCCGTAGTTGCATTTTCTGAAATTGATCCGTAGTACCGGGCGTAACCCTAGTTTAACTTATTTAATAATAGATTCGTAGGTCGATTTTTTATGTTATTATTATTATTACTAGGCAGCACATGTGTTTTCCCGTCCAGTGAAACTCTTTCATTTCATTTTTCTTTTCCGCAAGGTTGGGAGTCGGAGGAAGAGGGATCACACGGGAGGAGACGAAGGGAGAGCAGTCACGGGGCCCCACTTATTTATGGTGTTTATATTTTTTCGGGTGATGCTGACTGTTGTGCAGGGTTGTCAGTGCGCAGGGGGTGCGAGCGAGCGAGGCCGAGAATGAGAGAGCTGTTTTTTTAGAGGGACAACCAAACGATCCTGAAGGACCCAGATTTCCAATACGCATCAGAGCACAGTTTACAGCAGGACACAAAATAAACAGGAAATTACGTCTAAATCCCTAAGATTTACATGGTAGACCCCAGGCTGAAAGCAAGAAATGCGATCGGGTCCTTAACAGCCACCATCCGGATTGATCCTCGTCGCAGCCGGGCACGAACAACTTGGCGCGACCAAATCGCCATGGCTACAGAGCCTGCACACCATTTAAATCTTGGTCAAATCCAAGGTTTTACCATGACTTAAACAAGTTTAAAACATGAATATGAAAAAGTAAGCATGTATCCTTCTTAGTCACTCCAAAAT
>NC_061510.1:187491863-187507719 GCF_022539505.1 Lolium rigidum | reverse complement strand
AATATTTTATGTGTATATAGCAAGCAAAGAAGTACACATGCATTTTTTGTTTTATTATTTTTTGACATTTCAAAATGTATAGAAGATGAATTTCGAAATAAAGAGATCATATGCACCCAAGAACCAACAAGCATATCCCCTTGACCCCGAACCTACTCAGGGCCCTTTTGTTGTGGCTTTTTTTGGCTTTTGGATTTTGGAAGCCAAAAGAAAAGATCCTTTTGTTTTTGGCTTCCAAAATCCAAAAGCCAAAAAAGCACCTATTTAGGTGTTTTTTTTTGCTTTTGCCAAAGCCAAAAAGCCAAAAAAAAAACCACAACAAAAGGGCCCTCAGCCTTCGACACTGGATTTCGTAGGCTAGGGTTCCACAGCTTTTCCACCAACCAAGTAATAATTTCAACTTGCCCCAAAATTCCCGCCGAAATCCCCCCCGCTTCCAAAATTCAAAGCGATGTGAAATAAGTACAGTGTCGATCTTATCCCCCCGGACCGCTCAATTCAGACCTATCACCGGCGGCGCCGAACCCCGCATCTCTCTCTCACGCTTCCACCTTGCATGACCCACCGGATCATCTCACACGCCGGCGCCGGCGCCGGCCCACTGTCCCACTCCCACACCAGCACTACTGCCTTCTCATCGGCCACCGTAGTGACCGACGACGTTCCACCGTCTCCCTTGCTTTTTAGCAAGCCGGAGTAGCTTCCACCTCCCCCACCCCCACCGACGACCACCGTACCATACGAGCTCCCCCGTAGCCGACTTCCACCGCCGCCTTGTCAGCGACATTCACCATCGCCGGGTTCTCGTATCTTAATCCCCGACTCCTTCCGTCCACCGGACTGGAGAGATGGGTACACAAAGCGCCTCCATGGTCCACGGTAGGAAACCAAAGCGTACACGCGCCCTGATACGTCTCCAACGTATCGATAATTTCTTGTGTTCCATGCCACATTATTGATGTTATCTACATGTTTTATGCACACTTTATGTCATATTCGTGCATTTTCTGGAACTAACCTATTAACAAGATGTCGAAGTGCCGCTTGCTCGTTTTCTCGCTGTTTTTGGTTCCGTAAAGGCTGTTCGAGCAATGTTCTCGAATTGGACGAAATCAACGCGAAACCTCCTATTTTCCCCGAAGGCTCCGAACACCGAAGAAGAGTCGGAGAGGAGCCGTGGGGGCCCCACACCATAGGCCGCGCGGCCAGGGTCCGCCGCGCCGGCCTAGGGTGAGGCCGCCCTGTCGACCCTCCCGCGCCGCCTCTTCGCCTATATAACCCCTTTCGACCTAAAACGCGGTACCAATTGACGAAACCACGGAAACGTTACCGTGGCGCCGCCGCCATCGCGAAACTCCAATCCGGGGGACATGAGTCTCTGTTCCGGCACCCCGCCGGACGGGGAAGTGCCCCCGAAGCCATCTCCACCGCCGTCTTCACGCGCCATCTTCACCGCCATCGCTGCCCCCATGATGAGGAGGGAGTAATTCACCCTCGAGGCTCGAGGGCTTCGCCGTAGCTATGTGGTTCATCTCTCTCCCATGTACCTCAATACAATAATCTCATGAGCTGCTTTACATGATTGAGATTCATATGAGTTTGTATCACTACTATCTATGTGCTACTCTAGTGATGTGTTATTAAAGTAGTTTATTCCTCCTACATGTGTGCAAAGGTGACGATGCGTGCACCGTGTTAGTACTTGGTTTATGCTATGATCATGATCTCTTGTAGATTATGGAGTTAACTATTGCTATGATAATATTGATGTGATCTATTCCTCCTACATATGCATGAAGGTGACAAGTGTGCATGCTATGCTAGTACTTGGTTTAGTAGCGTTGATCTATCTTACACTAAAGGTTACTTAAACATGAGCATTATTGTGGAGCTTGTTAACTCCGGCATTGAGGGTTCGTGTAATCCTACGCAATGTGTTCATCATCCAACAAAAGTGTAGAGTATGCATTTATCTGTTCTGTTATGTGATCGATGTTGAGAGTGTCCACTAGTGAAAGTGTAATCCCTAGGCCTTGTTCCTAAATACTGCTGAGTTACTACTGCTACATTACTACTGCTTGTTTACTGTTTTACTGCGTTACTACTGCTGCAATACCACCATCATCAACTACACGCCAAGCACTTTTCTCGGCATCGTTGCTACTGCTCACTACTTATTCATACCACCTGTATTTCACTATCTCTTCGCCGAACTAGTGCACCTATTAGGTGTGTTGGGGACACAAGAGACTTCTTGCTTTGTGGTTGCAGGGTTGCATGAGAGGGATATCTTTGACCTCTTCCTCCCCGAGTTCGATAAACCTTGGGTATCCACTTAAGGGAAACTTGCCGCCGTTCTACAAACCTCTGCTCTTGGAGGCCCAACACTGTCTACAGGAAAGGAGGGGGAACGTAGACATCAAGCACTTTTCTGGCGCCGTTGCCGGGGAGGAAAGGTAAAAGGCTCTCATACTTCGGTCCCAGGTAAAGTATTTTTCTGGCGCCGTTGTGCGTGTGCTCGAAGCTATTTCCTTTAGATCCTGCAATTGCATCTTGTTGTTTCTTGTTTACACTAGTTTGGCATAATGTACAAGAGTGAGCTTCTTATTCTATTTCCTGATTTAAAACATGGATTGTTTGATGCGAAAATTAAAAAACCTATGAAATCTTCTTTGCATGCTGGTAGTAATATTAGTATGAACGCTTTGAACACCATTGTTGACAATGATATAGAAAGTTCTAAGCTTGGGGAAGCTGGTTTTCATGATATTTTTAGTCCCCCAAGCATTGAGGAGAAAATATTCTTTGATGATACTTTGCCTCCTATTTCTGATGATGATAATGATAGTGGTCTTTTTGTGCCACCTACTATGGAGAGTAAATGTTATTGTGATTATACTATGCCTCCTACACTTGATGAGAATAATAATGATAGCTACTTTGTTGAATTTGCTCCCGCTATTACTAATAAAATTGATTATGCTTATGTGGAGAGTAATAATTTTATGCATGAGACTCATGATAAGAATGCTTTATGTGATAGCTATATTGTTGAGTTTGCTCATGATGCTACTGAAAGTTATTATGAGAGAGGAAAATATGGTTGTAGAAATTTTCATGTTACTAAAATGCCTCTCTATGTGCTGAAATTTTTGAAGCTACACTTGTTTTATCTTCCTATGCTTGTTACTTTGTTCCTCATGAACTTGTTTATTTACAAGATTCCTATGCATAGGAAGCATGTTAGACTTAAATGTGTTTTGAATTTGCCTCTTGATGCTCTCTTTTGCTTCAAATACTATTTCTTGCGAGTGCATCATTAAAACTGCTGAGCCCATCTTAATGGCTAAAAAGAAAGAACTTCTTGGGAGATAACCCATGTGTTATTTTGCTACAGTACTTTGTTTTACATTTGTGTCTTGGAAGTTGTTTACTACTGTAGCAACCTCTCCTTATCTTAGTTTTGTGTTTTGTTGTGCCAAGTAAAGTCTTTGATAGTAAAGTAAGTACTAGATTTGGATTACTGCGCAGAAACAGATTTCTTTGCTGTCACGAATCTGGGCAAAATTCTCTGTAGGTAACTCAGAAAATTATGCCAATTTACGTGAGTGATCCTCAGATATGTACGCAACTTTCATTCAATTTGAGCATTTTCGTTTGAGCAAGTCTGGTGGCCTAATAAAATCCATCTTTACGGACTGTTCTGTTTTGACAGATTCTGCCTTTTATTTCGCATTGCCTCTTTTGCTATGTTGGATGAATTTCTTTGATCCATTAATGTCCAGTAGCTTTATGCAATGTCCAGAAGTGTTAAGAATGATTGTGTCACCTCTGAACATGTTAATTTTTATTGTCCACTAACCCTCTAATGAGTTGTTTCGAGTTTGGTGTGGAGGAAGTTTTCAAGGGTCAAGAGAGGAGGATGATATACTACGATCAAGAAGAGTGAAAAGTCTAAGCTTGGGGATGCCCCGGTGGTTCATCCCTGCATATATCAAGAAGACTCAAGCGTCTAAGCTTGGGGATGCCCAAGGCATCCCCTTCTTCATCGACAACATTATCGTGTTCCTTCTCTTGAAACTATATTTTTATTCGGTCACATCTTATGTACTTTGCTTGGAGCGTCCGTGTGCTTTTGTTTTTGTTTTTGTTTGAATAAATTGGATTACATCATGCTTGTGTGGGAGAGAGACACGCTCCGCTGGTTCATATGAACACATGTGTTCTTAGCTCATAATATTCATGGCGAAGTTTCCTCTTCGTTAAATTGTTATATGGTTGGAATTGGGAAATGATACATGTAGTAATTGCTATAAATGTCTTGGGTAATGTGATACTTGGCAATTGTTGTGCTCATGTTTAAGCTCTTGCATCATATGCTTTGCACCCATTAATGAAGAAATACATAGAGCATGCTAAAATTTGGTTTGCATATTTGGTTTCTCTAAGGTCTAGATAATTTCTAGTTTTGAGTTTGAACAACAAGGAAGACGGTGTAGAGTCTTATAATGTTTACAATATGTCTTTTATGTGAGTTTTGCTGCACCGGTTCATCCTTGTGTTTGTTTCAAATAACCTTGCTAGCCTAAACCTTGTATCGAGAGGGAATACTTCTCATGCATCCAAAATACTTGAGCCAACCACTATGCCATTTGTGTCCACCATATCTACCTATACTACATGGTATTTTCCCGCCATTCCAAAGTAAATTGCTTGAGTGCTACCTTTAAAATTCCATCATTCACCTTTGCAATATATAGCTCATGGGACAAATAGCTTAAAAACTATTGTGGTATTGAATATGTAATTATGCACTTTATCTCTTATTAAGTTGCTTGTTGTGCGATAACCATGTTTACTGGGGAACGCCATCAACTCATTGTTGAATTTCATGTGAGTTGCTATGCATGTTCGTCTTGTCCGAAGTAAGGGCGATCTACACTGAGTTGAATGGTTTGAGCATGCATATTGTGAGAGAAGAACATTGGGCCGCTAACTAAAGCCATGATTCATGGTGGAAGTTTCGGTTTTGGACAAATATCCTCAAATCTCTAATGAGAAAAGAATTAATTGTTGTCAAATGCTTAAAGCATTAAAAGAGGAGTCCATTATCTGTTGTCTATGTTGTCCCGGTATGGATGTCTAAGTTGAGAATAATCAAAAGCGAGAAATCCAAATGCGAGCTTTCTCCTTAGACCTTTGTACAAGCGGCATAGAGGTACCCCTTTGTGAAACTTGGTTAAAGCATATGTATTGCGGTGATAATCCGGGTAGTCCAAGCTAATTAGGACAAGGTGCGAGCACTATTAGTACACTATGCATGAGGCTTGCAACTTATAAGATATAATTTACATGATGCATATGCTTTATTACTACCGTTGACAAAATTGTTTCATGTTTTCAAAATCAAAGCTCTAGCACAAATATAGCAATCGATGCTTTCCTCTTTGAAGGACCATTCTTTTACTTTCATTGTTGAGTCGAGTTCACCTATTTCTCTCCATCTCAAGAAGCAAACACTTGTGTGAAATGTGCATTGATTCTTACATATTTGCATATTGCATTTGTTATATTGCTTTGCATTGACAATTATCCATGAGATATACATGTTATAAGTTGAAAGCAACCGCTGAAACTTCATCTTCCTTTGTGTTGCTTCAATGCCTTTACTTTGAATTATTGCTTCATGAGTTAACTCTTATGCAAGACTTATTGATGCTTGTCTTGAAGTGCTATTCATGAAAAGTCTTTGCTATATGATTCAGTTGTTTACTCATGTCATTACCATTGTTTTGATCGCTGCATTCACTACATATGCTTTACAAATAGTATGATCAAGTTTATGATGGCATGTCACTCCAGAAATTATCTTTGTTATCGTTTTACCTCGCTCGGGACGAGCGGAACTAAGCTTGGGGATGCCGATACGTCTCCAACGTATCGATAATTTCTTGTGTTCCATGCCACATTATTGATGTTATCTACATGTTTTATGCACACTTTATGTCATATTCGTGCATTTTCCGGAACTAACCTATTAACAAGATGTCGAAGTGCCGCTTCTTGTTTCTCGCTGTTTTTGGTTCCGAAAGTGCTGTTCGGGCAATATTCTCGGAATTGGACGAAATCAACGCCAAACCTCCTATTTTCCCCGGAAGGCTCCGAACACCGAAGAAGAGTCGGAGAGGAGCCAGGGGGCCCCACACCATAGGGCCGCGCGGGCCGAGGTCCGGCCGCGCCGGCCTAGGGTGAGGCCGCCCTGTCGCTCTCCCGCGCCGCCTCTTCGCCTATATAACCCCTTTCGACCTAAAACGCAGTACCAATTGACGAAACTCCAGAAAAGCTACCGTGGCGCCGCCGCCATCGCGAAACTCCAATCCGGGGGACAGAAGTCTCCGTTCCGGCACCCCGCCGGACGGGGAATTGCCCCCGGAGCCATCTCCACCGCCGTCTTCACACCACCATCTTCACCGCCATCGCTGCCCCCATGATGAGGAGGGAGTAATTCACCCCCGAGGCTGAGGGCTTCGCTGTAGCTATGTGGTTCATCTCTCTCCCATGTACCTCAATACAATAATCTCATGAGCTGCTTTACATGATTGAGATTCATATGAGTTTGTATCACTACTATCTATGTGCTACTCTAGTGATGTGTTATTAAAGTAGTTTATTCCTCCTACATGTGTGCAAAGGTGACAGTGCGTGCACCGTGTTAGTACTTGGTTTATGCTATGATCATGATCTCTTGTAGATTATGGAGTTAACTATTGCTATGATAATATTGATGTGATCTATTCCTCCTACATATGCATGAAGGTGACAGAGTGTGCATGCTATGCTAGTACTTGGTTTAGTAGCGTTGATCTATCTTACACTAAAGGTTACTTAAACATGAGCATTATTGTGGAGCTTGTTAACTCCGGCATTGAGGGTTCGTGTAATCCTACGCAATGTGTTCATCATCCAACAAAAGTGTAGAGTATGCATTTATCCGTTCCGTTATGTGATCGATGTTGAGAGTGTCCACTAGTGAAAGTGTAATCCCTAGGCCTTGTTCCTAAATACTGCTGAGTTACTACTGCTACATTACTACATGCTTGTTTCTCGTTTCTATCGCGTTACATTACCGCTGCAATACCACCATCATCAACTACACGCCAAGCACTTTTCCGGCACCGTTGCTACTCGCTCATACTTATTCATACCACCTGTATTTCACTATCTCTTCGCCGAACTAGTGCACCTATTAGGTGTGTTGGGGACACAAGAGACTTCTTGCTTTGTGGTTGCAGGGTTGCATGAGAGGGATATCTTTGACCTCTTCCTCCCTGAGTTCGATAAACCTTGGGTATCCACTTAAGGGAAACTTGCTGCTGTTCTACAAACCTCTGCTCTTGGAGGCCCAACACTGTCTACAGGAAAGGAGGGGGAACGTAGACATCACGCCCACTCCCAAGAAGGTTGATATGGTCGCTTTCGTTATGCAGGTGATTTCGAAAAGTATTTTTTTTTGCTTACTTGCACTGCCATCTCATTAGCATTTTTTTTGTAATGCATGCTAGATATTATTGCACTACAGAATGAATTAAAAGAGGAACGGAGACGGAAGATATGTAGCAGATTTGCAAGCCGTGTGGGCACAAACATCTATAACGCTATTTCCTCTAGTGCAAACCTGAAAAAAATCGGAGAAGAACCCTTTCCCCTCCCCAAAGATAAAGAACAATGTTATGATTCACAATTTGATCCTGCTGAGCCTCTTGGAGAGCTGACTCAGGAAGATGCCTTGCCTGACCATTCTCCTCAACCCCACCAGGTGATTTCTGTTTTTTTACATTGAGATATCTGTTGCAACTTCCATGTGTTGTATACTTGTATCATGAATCCCACCAAACATGTTCACATGCCACCTCTAGGTCTCCTTAACGCATCATATATATGTTTCAGCATGCACGTCATCCTTTACTGTTCTTCATTCTATTCCATTTGCATATCATCATATATGGCACTTCTGTAGACTGAAATATTGTTTATGTGTGCTAGGAATCTGCAGCTTCAAGTAAGAATTTTGCAGGAACCACCAATGAGAGGAAGAGCTTTCAACAGGCACCTGAATCGGTGATAGAACAGCTGCAACCAAAAAAGAAATCTGCTTCGCTACTAGACAAGTCTCGCCGATTCATGGCACTAGTTGAAGAAAATAATGCAAATGCTAAGAGTACTGAAATAAAAAAAATGTGGTGAACACCCCAAGCGGTTGAATCAGCCACCTGTTACCAATCCAGTCAACCAGCGACAATCGGCAGCAGAACCAGTTTCCACAGCAACTTCTCAGCCACAATTGGCAGCAGAACCAATTTCCACAGCAACTTCTCAGCCACAATTGGCAGCAGAACCAGTTTCCACAGCAACTTCTCAACCACAATTGGCAGCAGAACCAGTTTCCACGGCAACTTCTCAGCCAAAATTGGGATCAGAAGTAGCTGTGGTAGGATTTACTGCCCAAGGACACACTGTACCAGTCCCAGCTGACACAACCACAAATGGCCAAACACTGCTAGCACAACATCAACAAACTGTTGATGATCTCCCACTGACCCATATTAGTCCTGCCATAGACAACTCCCTTGAGGATGAGCCCCACACCGAAGAAGGTACATTTTCCAATGCTTATAGTTTCGTTCTCCGTTATAAAGTTATACTTTATAGATAAATATGTATATATAAAAAAAATCTACCTTGATAGCTTGATGTAATGCTTAACTTTGTAGTTGCACCACGATCAAGAAAAACGAGGGGCCCAACAGTAGGGAAAATGTTCGTAGCTAAGCTTGCTGGGATGGAATCAAGATTTCTCCGTTCATCTATCGTAGGTGGCAGAAGGCCACTGGACCCAGAAGAATCTTGTAAATTAGCATCGGATGTAGGAATTTTCGTCGAGAATGAAATTCCTATCTTCCCAACATGGAAAGAGCACGTAGACACCTCTGCGCATTTTGAAAAATTAGTGCACAAGTTACACGTAAGTCATCTTTCTCTTGGTAATGTTACTCATACTAGTATACCACATTGGCACGTCCCGTTCCTTCTAGCTTGTTGTTGGCTCTATGTATATCGCACCAACGGTTTATATTGTTGTGAACGAGTTAAGGTTCGAGTTCGATGATGACCAAGAGGAAGTAAAGCATGTTCTCAACAGCCTATTCTCGGACCGTTCGTGCCGCATCGCAGCGAGGCTAAAGAAGAAACACTTCACTCGGAAAGATTACCGGGAGTGTTCCAACTAGATCTCCTCTTAAGCAAATGACCGACAAACAGTGGGGAGATCTTGTGAAGCACTGGTCTGATCCAAAGAATATGGTATGATCTGTCAGACTGATACCAGATCACATCTTGGATTCTTATTTATAGCAGTGTCTCACTAGTCTCCTTTTTGCAGAATTTGGCTAAACAGAATCAGAAAAACCGCGGTAAACTACTTTTTACCTAGCCGTACGGGATCTCGTAACCTTATAGTGCACATTCGGCAAAAAGTAAGGACATGTTGTTTTATACTGCTATTTAGAAATATTTTAGTAAAATATCATGCAGAGTATATACACCAGTGTGCAGCTAATATTATGATCCTCCATTTCAACCGCGTTATTCGATTTATAAATGGTAGTACTAAAATGCAGATGTTACATAATGCAAGTAAAAGGGAACCAAACAAAGAGATGACTCTGCCAGAGATTTTTGAAGCATGCCAGAAGAACAAACTTGAAGTGATTGGAGAAGTCGCACGAGTGTTCTTGTAAGTCTTCTCGTAAGATTGAAATTTTGTGACGACTCACATCCCAACTTGTAGGAGTAGTAAAGTACATGTCAATATGATATTATAGATGTTTATTAAAATTCATGTGATGTGAATCGGACATGCCAAACTGTAGGAATAAAAGTAGGTCATACACATGATAAATCTACTATCAGCAAGTTTCTCTGTAGTAACTATCATGTTTACACATGTGTACGAACTGAATTTTTTGCAGGAAGATATGAAATTAGAGATGGAAAAACCCGGTAAAAACGGTCTGGAAAAAACCGATGAAGAATGTGTGAAGGCATTTTCCATGGCAATAAAAAAGAAAGGCATTGCCAAAAACACTTTCTTACGGAATGCTGGATTGGTGAAGTGCAAGTCCATGTCCAAGTCAAAGTATTTGCATGCTCAAGTTCTAGAGGAGCAACTCCAAGTAGAATGAGCTGCATCAGCTGCGCTAAGACTAGAAGTCGACAATTTTAGAACGATAGCAGCACAGAAGGAGGCCCTACTGGAGCAGGTTAAGAATGCTAGTAAGTAGTAAGAAGAGTATCTGCTAGATAATTGGAGATGAACGGGGACAATGACAGGTCAGTATCTTGGTCTTGTAAAATGGTTCCTTAGTCTGAGCATATTTCGTAGGTGCATTTATCTGCCATTGCTATGATCTTGGTGGTCGTTTCCTTGTTCTGATGTGGATTTTTTTTGAACCGGAACCCTGCTGATTGTTAATATTATAAGTGGATTACCTAGCCCTTTCCATCAGTTCAGCCTTGTGGTTCCGTTGTCTTGTGGATGAAGCTTGACATGGTATCAGAGCCCATAGTCTCAAGTTCGAGTCATCTCTTTCGCAAACCTTCTCTTCTCTTCTCCCGGTCTAGCCCTTTCTGTCAGTTTGTACTTTTTGTTGCGTTGGCTATGTTGAGATGTATAAAGTGGATTGCCTAGCCCTTTCCATCAGTTCGGACTTTTGGTCGCGTTGGCTAGTGCATTAAAGATTGACACTGATGATTTTCTGTGATCCATTGATTTCCAGCTTTCTACATATAGCCCAGGTCTAGAAGCTTGTCAACCGGTCCGGTTCATTCATCGCTGTATCGAGGGCAATGAACGGAACAAAGTGGCTTCTCCTTTGTGTTGTGCCGCAACTCAACGATTGTTCCTGCTTCTGTAGAGGCGAGTTGTGAACAGAGATACTTATGTATGCTACCAAATTTCGACTCCATATAATCAATAGCTTAACAACCGTCTAATTCAAAATCTCAACACTGTAGCATTTACCTCCTGCCTATCGAATACAATTATTTCACACACTGAAATATTTTGTACGCGTTTTGAATTGGAGAACATGGGAACCGACTTTGGTTCTGATTATGACTTGATGTGACCCTAGGCCCCGGATTCCCGAGCGTAACGTATGTGTTAAAAAAAAGAGATTACAAAGTGCTAATTCCCTTTTTTTGTAAGTCCTGGTGGCATTGACACTCCTTTCTTACTTGCTAATATATTTTTTGGGTGTTTATATATAATAGAGAATTACCAGCTTATTGTCGAACCCGTTAGATTTTGGGCAATGATTGTTAAGTGGATGCTTCCTAATTAAAGTTTATGATGTCATGTAGATGGATTTGTGAAAGATGCAGCGGGTCGTTCTTCAGATCATCTACATGGGATTCCCATCTACTTGTATGTTCATGGTTTCATGGAGTACTTCAGCTCATAGGAGCCACATACGATCCTGCAATATTTGCATTTTTTTTGACCTTGCACGATATGCATTCAATGTATCGCCAAGGCACGTCCGTCAGAACTCTAGTAAGTAGTGTGTTCAGTTTGGGGATGGGGTGGAATGGAATGGAACTACCCCATGAGCTGAAGTACTCCGTGAAAATTGTCACGGAACCGTTTCATCCCTGTGTTCGGTTTGGACTAAAAAATTGTCACGGAACGGTTCCATCCCTGTGTTCGGTTTTGGAATGGGATGAGAATGGAATGGAATGAGTGAGATTGTCACCCGATTAATTATTCTAAACTCGATTAATTATTTGCTAAACTTGATTAAGTAGTGCTAAACTTGATTAATTATTGCTAAACTTGGTTAATTATTGCTAAACTTAATTAATCAGCGTGTGACAGTCACCTGTTCCACCTCGTCCGGCCGAATCGGAGGAACCACTTCATTCCGGATCTAGAGGGAATATTCCATTTGGAGAAACCACTTCATTCTATTCTAGGTTGCAACCGAACGAAACGGGCTCTGAGTGCGGAACGGTTCCATTCCGTTCCACCTATCCCCAAACCGAACACACCCTAGAAACATCTTCGTCAGACTCGTTTTGGCGCGCGTAGTTCCCGAGCGAATCAAATGAATTTTGACCGTTCTCTTAAAAAAGGGAACTTTGACCGTTGGATCAAGCGTTGGAGAACTGATGTGCCAACGGCCAATAATTGCTTGTGCATCATGGTGATGGCTTATCTGATTTCAGAAACTGAGATTTTTTTTATATATAGTGGATAGGTGGACAGATATAGATATAGATGGACAGGTACAGATATAGCTTCGACTATAGCCACACTCAAACTCAAAATCAGTTGAGCTGCAAAACCACTAGCCAATTAACTCCGAAATATTTCAGAGGCATTTTTGAATTGCAGTTCGGAGGACATGCGAGTAACTAATTTTGTTTGTGATAATGGCTTGATATGACCGCTGGGAATAAATGCCTGAGCAGAGCTACTTCGCATGGTCTACCATTTTTATATTAGACTAGTCATAGTGGTAAGTACTACCTCCGTCCCAAGGAATAAGGCCCACGCGTATTCCAAGACGAACTTTGACAATAAAAATTGAGCAACACAATCTTGATTATATTATACTCCGTATGTAATTAGTATCATTGGATTCGTATTGAAAAGCACTTTCTAATGATGCTAATTTTCAACGTGATGATCACTTGATGTGACATTTGGCCGTACTAGTACGGTCTCATATTTTTGTATTACTTGCACTGTAGCCAAATTCGAAATCTCATTCCAGCGGCAAAACTTCCCGCCCAAAAAATACAAATATTTCACACGCTTCTAACTTCCCATTCTACCCTCGTAAAGATGACAACAATGTCCATGTATAAGTCGGTTGGTGGGGGGTCTACCCGTCATTTTTTTCGATCACCACCTCCCTAGCCCGGAAACTAACCGAAAAAAAATTCATTTCCCTCAGTCTCTCCTCTGAGACCACACCCACCGGAACTTCCCAAGTCGCTCTCTCTCCCACCTCCACGACCACCGCACCGGAACATCCCCGCCGGACTTCCCTGGCCTACCCGAGGCCTCGCGATCCTCGTCATCCGGCTGCCTACCGGAGCCGCTTCATCGACGCCGTCATCAACCGGACCGGATCATCCCCGCCGAACCTCGAAACCATATGCTCATCCAGCAGTCTACCGCAGTCGCTTCAGCCGCGGTATCGTCCACCCCACCGGAGCCGCTTCGCCGGATCCGTCGTCCACCGCATCGGATCTTGCTCACCGACACCGCTGTGCATGAACCGGATCTGCTTCACCGGCGCCGTGCATGATGTAAACTCTTCTACTGTCGCTTTTCTATTGCTTGCCTGCAAGTTCTTGTTTAATCTTGGGGGAACCTGTATGTGCTAACGACGCGCCGTTACATTTTTGCAGATGAGATGAGTAACCATGAAGTGTAATGGCCATCTCTCCAACCCCAAGTAGCACATGTAGCGTACTTCATCACCGGATCTATCAACCCCGTGAAGATCCGCCGTGACTCCCACGAGTGCTTCTCCTAATGTAAGTCCCTTGTTTTAGCGCCATGTTCCGGGTTCATTCGCTTGTTTGTCCGAAGCTCTTTTAGTTCATTCCTAGCTATGACCGTAACACCTTGCTATTTTCTACTTCATTGCTAACTTTAAGAGATTGAACATTTTGGTTTGCATTCCCCGCTTCTGTAGATGTAGCCATCATAACTTCTATCTTACTCGCTCGTTGTTACAAAAATTATAGGTCGCTACTATTTTGTTCATGCCAATCTTGTTCTCCCCGAACATGTTGGTTTGCATTCCCCGTACTACAGGTGATGCCATTGTTATTTCTATCTACTTCGTTGTAAGCTAACAAAGTAATCTGCGTGCTATTAGTTCCCGCATGCTATCGCTTCGACATCCTGCAGTACAAATTTATTTGAACTCGTCACAAAGCAGCTACTTCCATCATAATTTTGTTTGCCATCTGATTCTTCAAAAGCTGCAATATTAACTTGTTTCTCTTAATTGGCATGGCGCTCACATATAGAATGGTGAACATATTGGTGTGCATTCCCTCTTCTACAAGTTCACAGGTGATCCCACTATATTCCGTTTCTGGTCCATCCTAAGCCGTAGCATTAACTATCCTATATGTATTGCTCATTACAACTTTATATCCCGAAACAAATTGATTTGTTTCCCTTATCTACAAGTTTATGAGTGATGCCATTATAACTCCTATCTGTTTTATTCCTAGCTATTATAGTAAGATCCTGCTATTATTTAATTCATGGCCAATTTTAAGTAATTGCACATGTTGGTTCGCATTCCCTGCTCTATAGCTTTTGGCATCGTAACTTCTATATTTGGTTTACATTCCCCGCTGTGTAGATCTAGCCATCATAACTTTATCTTGCTCAGTCGTTGTTACAAAAATTATGGCCTGCTACTATGTTGTTTGTGCCAATTTTTTACTCCATGAACATGTTGGCTTGCATTCCCTGTACTACAGGTGATGCCATTGTTTTGTATCTAGTTCATTGTAAGCTAACAAAGTAAGTACAGTATTTAGTTTGGCATGCTATCACTGTGCTATCTAGCCTGTAGTACAAATATACTTGTCATACTACTAGATAATAATTTTGTGTGCCATCTTTTTCTTCAAAAGCTGCATTATTGACTTGTTTCTCTGACTTGGCATGACACTCACATATGGAATGCTCGAACATATTGGTTTGCATTCCCTCTTATACAAGTTCACGAGTGATCCCACTATATTCCGTATCTGGTCCATCCTAAGCTCCAGCATTAACTATCCTCTGTGTGTTGCTCATTACAAGTTTATATCCCGAAACATCTTGATTTGCATCCCCTTCACTATAAGTTCAGGAGTATTATTTATTTCACGGTCAATTTGAAGTAATTGCACTTGGCTCTTGTTGGGTCACATTCCCTCCTCTTTAGCTTTTGCCATCGTAACTTCTATTTTTGGTTTACATTCCCTGCTATGTAGATGTAGCCATCATAACTTCATCTTGCTCAGTCGTTGTTACAAAATTTATAGCTCGCTACTATGTTGTTCATGCCAATTTTGTACTCCTCGAACATGTTGGTTTGCATGGGACTCGACGAGTAGTAAGTCCGTTGTTTCATTCTAACGTGCTCTGTTATATTGGTCGTTGGTATGCGGCATGCACTCTTTGTTTGCTTATTGTGCGCATTACAATGATCTTGTTATAATGACGAAATGATGAGTTCCAAATTCTTTGGCAAACAATATTGTAGTGTCTTTGCCTTTCCATTGTTGCTTCGTCTTAACTTGTAATGTCTTTGTTTCGGATATAGGTGCTCGCATGGACAACTTAAAAGATTGCCGAATCGCTTCATTGTATTGCTAGGTTTAATTACCATTCAATTTCTCTGGGTTCTGTAATATTTTTTCAAAGCCTTGCAGCTGATGTAATATTTAGTTAGTTTTTATAGTTCTTTCGTGCATTTTTTATATGGTGCTTGTGGTAAGTGAGGCTATCCGACAGAAATCATGTGCTCGTAAATATTCTCAGTATCTAAATCACAAATTCCCATCCCTTAAACGGCCTAATTAAGCGAAATCACAAATGTGCCGGCCCGCAAAATCCTAAAGCACCTATTATGCCGGCATATAAACAGCAACTAAATGGGCTGGCCCACTTACTTATTGCGGACCCCACACTCTAATTGGGCCGGCCCACTTGCTTCTGTGGTGGACCCCACTTACTAATTGGGCCGGCCCGTTAACAATATAGTGGGACCCA
>NC_061510.1:187456178-187491763 GCF_022539505.1 Lolium rigidum | reverse complement strand
GGGACCGAGTACACAACTTTGCGTTGAAGCGGATGCACGCCTCGGAGATCATCAGGGAGGTCCCGGCAGTCTCAGACCACCCAGTTCCCGATGCAAAATGTTGAGCTACTTTATGATTCGTACTTTATGTTCCGGTGTGTAGTAGTACTATCTTTGTTATGATTTGTACGCCTTGTGGCGCTAGAACTATAATTAAGCATTCAAGTGGATGATTCGCGTTGCAAAATTTGACACCCACACAACCGCTCATCGTATGAGTAGTAGCACAATTACTTCTACAATGAGTCCCGCGCCGCATTAATTGGTAGCATGAAACACTTTCGGCACTCTTCTCGATTCATATTAATTGACTCAATTTTGTCTAGATATGGATGTATCTAGATGCATTTGTTAACTAGACTAACAAACTTGAGCCGGCTTAATATGAATCGTAAACCGCCCAAGTCCTCGAGCAGACTAGTTTATTGACTCGACCCAAGCCTCTGCGCAAGCCATCGACGAAGCTTTGACCAGATCTTGCCCGCTTTTTTTGTGAATAGCAAAGCTTTGACCAAGCTTCCTCTCGGGATACAGCACGCCGAGTGAGCTTGCAGACGGCTGGGTTATGAGCACTTTCCGCTGAACTTCCTTCGAGCACCCTCAAGCCGCCGGCCATGAGACAAGCACGCAAGCTGCCTCGAGGTGGATCGGGAACTCGGGATCTCAGGACGTGGGGTCCGCGATCGTCCAGGAACGATCTCCAGCCGGGTTAACGAGGACATGCATGGCGTGCTGTGGATTTTTTTGTGTTTGAGCTTGGGATTTGGGGTTTTTTCTGATAGGGGAGGAGGAACCGAGGAAGAGGAAGGAACAGCCCGCTGCTTGGCGTGGCGGTGCTTGAATTTCAATTTTTGTGAAATGTTTCATTTCCCCACTACTCCGGGTTTTCTTGACGCGCCAATGCGTCCCGGCGTGCAGCTTCAAGTGAATTTGGGGTGCCACGCTATGGGCCTCTAGCTTCAAAGGAGACATGTAATGACTAGTCACATCGCAAGTTCACCGTGCAATAAAATATGTTACCCCTCCCCTTTATGTAGCACCCTTGTCTCTCCCGATCGAGTGCCGATTGCTCGACGGATGCAAGCCGCTAGCTCGATCCTCCTTTCGCCTCCACCGTCCAGCATCCAGCTTGAGGGGCAAGCCGCATCTAGACCAAGCGGATTAGGTAGTACTAGTAATGTTCTTTCCTTTCTCGAGATCGGTTCTTTTTTCCTCTCCTCGATATCTTGCGCATCTACTATTTCCTATTCTCGGGCGAAGGGTGTCTTTCTTCGTCACCCTCGCGCCGGGAGTGATTGATGCGGGGTGGGGGCGGGGGCTACCTTGCTTGGATTGGGGTGTTCTTCCTCTTATTTGTCGACATTTGCAACCTTTGTAGTTTCGCGCAGATCCTCACCGTATCTTTTGTCGCCTTGTACAGAAAGGCAAGACCTCTTGTGGTGGGGGGCAATGGAGCGTAAGGCCACCACGCATGTGGGCAGCTGGCTGAGCCTCGAGCCGCTGGCCCCCAGCCCCGCAGGCGTGTACTCCGTTTGCTTATCCACTCTTTACCTTTGGGCGGTCCGCATCCTCAACTGCTCTCGCTCTCGAAGATGCTTAAAGTAGCACTATGTCTTCACCTGCTTGCAGCGTAAAGCCTCGTGACACCATGCTCTATATTCTCTCGTATCAAGTTGGTACCTCCAGTTCCGTGTGGAGGCTATGGGGAACGAGAATAGCGCCCACCCGCCGCGTAGAGCATGGCCCGATCTCGCAAAGACAAGAAGCGAAATGCCACCGCGAGCTGGGCAGTGGACCGCCAGGGGTAATTTTTTTAACCAACTTACCATGATGTAGTCCAATCGATACTCCTCGCATCCAAATTAATTGACTCAACTATCTCGTAGGATACGGATGTATCTAGATGTGTTTTTAGATCTAGATACTATTACCTCCATCCCAAAGCTTAGGGATTATATTATTTTTAGAAAGTCAAACTATACCATGTTTGACTAAGCTTTTACCAAAAATCATTAACATGCAAAATACAAAATTAATATCATTAAATAGGTTGTGAAATATATTTTCCTACGTATCTCACACATATTATATTTGTTGATAGAATGTTCTAAAATTTTGGTCAAACTTTACTTGTTTTGATTTCTCAAAAATAAATAAGCCTTAAGCTTTGGGATGGAGGTATCTAGACAAAGCCGAGTCAACTCCGGAGTAGCTTTTTTTGTCCGTCCATAGCTAGTGTTCATGGTGCAAAAGGCTAAGAGCATCCACTATATGCATCAGCCTATCTCATACGTAATTCAATATCACCGCCGAGGTCTCGCTTTTGTTTTGCTATTCATATGCATCGAAACTTTAGGGCCTTTACTCAAAAGGAAGATCAAAACCGCGGTCGATCAGAGCTGCCAAGATAAGTTGATGCCGCCCCATCTTCTAAATGCCTCTACAAGCATAGTGCCACGCGCCGCACCGGGTGGTGATCTTTTAATGAATATGGTATATTTTCTTAATCCACAAAACATGCCTTGATTTTTGTCCTGCTTATTGCTCGGCTTTTTCTAATGCTTGCCAAAAGTTTGACAACAACAACAACAACAACCAAGCCTTTCGATCCCAAACAAGTTGGGGTAGGCTAGAGTTGAAGCCCATAAGATCTCGAAGCTAAAAGTTTAGAAACACCAAATTCGCTTTGCTTACAATCATCAGTACAAGAATGTTCATCTACTTCCAGCCTCCTAACCCAACAAAAAATGATGTTAATTACGCATTTTTAGATTAAAAGAGCACCATTAGGCGCGTTAATTACGATTTTGAGATTAAATATGTCATTTGCAATTGCTAATTACAATTTTGAGACAAAATGGTTAGTTTAACTTTGATCTGTTTCTGCTCTCCATTTATCCCAACCGAACAAAAATGTAACCATTCCATTCTCTCCAAATGGAACCATTCCATTCCATTCCACGCTGTTTGTAGAACCGAACACAACCTCTGCATTGTTGTGAACTCGTTGTCCATACACAGCCCATACCTCTTCCACTTACATCCATACAGCACTATATGCACTCAGGTCTGTCTCGCAGTCATTCAATATCACCGCCGAGATCTGTTCCCATTCTTATGCAGGCCGAAATCGCTGCGCCTTTACTCAAGTGGATGCAAAATGAGGCCGATGAGGTTGTCATGAGGATTCGATGGTGCCGGCACCATCATCCGAAAACCTCTACAAGCACGAGGCCATGGGCCACCGGGTGGTGACTCTTTAATGAATCTGCATATTTTTCTTAATCCACATACATGATTTCTATTATTATCTCGTTTAATTACCGTTGGCTTTGCCTAATGCTTACCAAAAGTTCAGAATCGACCGCGTTTGCTTACAATCATCATACACTAATTTTTCACTTTTCGCCTGCTCTCATCCAAGATATAAACCGTTGATTTCCATTGGCTTCTTTTGTAATCATTTGCATTGTTGTCAACTGTTGTCTATGCACAACCCTATTCTTCCACTTACATCCCGCACTATTTGCATCAGCCTATCTCATAGATTTATTAAATATCAATGATGAGTTCTGTTGCTATTCATATGCAGGATGAAACTTCTGTGCCTCTACTCAAATGGATAAAAATGATCCTGATGAGGTCGCCGTGAAGACGATGGTGCCGCCACCATCTTCTCGAAAACCTCCTCAAGCACAAGGCCACGGCCACTCGGGTGGTATCCTTTTCAAGAAGGTGTATATTTTCTTAATCCTCATACATGATTTGATTTTTGTCTGTTTATTGCCGGCTTTGTCTAATGCTTACCAATAGTTCGAAACACACACAACCTATTCTTACACTTACATCCAAGACTATATGCATCAGTTGTCTCATAGATTCATTTTATATATCACCGCTGATGTCTGTTGCTCTTCAATTTTCATATGCATCGAAACCGCTAAGCCTTCATTGGTCAAAAGGATTGCAACCGCCGCCGATGAGGCATCCGGCAGAGGCTGCCACCAAGTTACCGTCGCCCCACCTTCTGGATGCTTATATAAGCTCAAGTCCAAGGACTCAGCTCGAGCCGTAACCATCCAAGGGTTCGTGTATATTTTCTTAAGCCACATATACATGCCATGATTTATGTCCGATATTATCACCGGCTCTGTCTAATGCTTTTTGAATTCGGAAACGCCAAATTAGCATGCTTATATTCATCATACACTAAATTTTGACTGCTCAGCTTTGTAACATAGTGTTATGCACTCGCTTGTCAACATTTGCATTGCTCCGAACTATGCACTTTTACACAACCTAATTCTTCCACTTACATTCGCCGCTACGCACCCGCAGTACCTCCCATGTTTCCTTCACCATCCCGATGCCGAGCTTGTGGAATATGGCGGGCCCATGTACATACCCCGCATATAACACCTCCTATGGCTCTATCTACCTTTCTAATAACTCCTTCACGTAGTTACAGTGTATGTATTCTCGTGGTTTAGCATGAATTGGCATATAGTAAAGTCTTGTTTTTAGTCTTCCTCGCTTCTTACATTAGTATCAATTTTCACCTGCAGATCGTACCTTGTGAACTTCGTCCAATGATTAACCGGATGTGTCCGCATGAAGGGTCTTTCACTATGCATGGCAATGGAAAATTGATGAACACCTACACGGTCTATGAGGTGTATGTCTACAAGACGCAGTGCCATCACATATTTGTATGGACATGATTGGAGAAAGTTTGCTTTTGACTACGGTCCGAAGAAGGGCGACGAGCCGAGGATCGAAACTCAAACGGGCGTATATACGTAACTACTTACGTAGTTGGAGACACTTCGAAATATATATTATGTAACTTTTTTGTACTCATATCCTTTGTTTACCGCATTCCGAGCAGCTTGTTCTAAACCATTCCCTCCGTTCTAGCTTGCCGGGTTTAACATGATCAAAGTTACGCATCCCCCGATGGAACAGGAGCGGATGTCGCAAAGGGCACCCACACCAAGACCGGCACCGACTTCCCACTCTCCCCGCATCAGCACCGGTTCCTCGTACTCAGCTCCGTTTATCGCATCTACCTAGCAGGCTCCCGCATCAGCGACCGGTTCCTCTAGCTGCACCGTTTACCGCACCTGCCCAACAGCCTCCTCGCATCAAGCACCGGTTCCTCTAGAGGAACCATTTATTGCACCTCGCCCAGCAATCTCCCGCATCAGCACTCAGCTCGTGTACCAGCCCTGTGCTCCCGCACCTCGCCCCACCTGCATCACCGAGGTCTCAGCTCATTGCTGTGGCCACCCGTGTGGTGACCAGGACGCATCTGAAGGCTATGTTCGTGAGTATATGATAGCATAACTGCTCTTATCTTGATGTCTTCTCTACTCAAAGTCTCACATGGTTCAGTCTTCAGTGCAATGGTGCCATTGACTATTTTTTGGTGGTATCTCTTGCTTTGAATCAGAAATTGCCTAAAAGTATCTCCAAGGATCTCAATGCTGGCCGAAGGGGCAAGATTTCCCTCGTCATGGAGAGTGAAGGTCTCACCGTGGAGGGACGGTACTCCGTCAGTCCCACGTATGGCCGCTTGGCTGTTACTTCCGTGTGGAAAAAGTTCATTGACGGTGCCAAACTTCGCATTGGATCAAAGTTGAAGGTCAAGATCTTTCGATGCCGCCGTGACATGCCGGTCATAAAGTTTGCGGTTGTCTAGTTCTGTTGTCCCATGAGCCCTTAGCAAATGCATTTGTAGTTATACTTATATAAGGTTATCTTATCTCGAACCGCTAATTAATTGTATGGGTGGTAAAACTCGGCAAGCTTTTGCTCTTAGCAAGTATGTATGTATGATCAGCCTATTATGATAACTAATGTTCGTGTTCATCTTAATTTGCATTTCCGTTTTGGAAAAAAACTTAATTTCTATTTTGGCTGACCTCGTTAGAGAACTATCGATTGAATCCACAACATGATTCAAATAGATTCATTACACCGAGCCACATGTCTTGACCTTGCTATACACTAGTTCCATTAATCGATGCAAGAAGGCTTACCCGAGTCGCTCGAACCACGGCAGCATTCGAATCCACCTTAGCTATCTAGCTAGAAATACAACCTTTGCGTAAAGAGGATTTGCAAGTATGGGGAGGCCGACATTGGGGACCCATGAGGCAAGTAGCGTTGTCAACGTTTTAAAGGCGGCAGGAGATCGAAACAAAAAAATAAGCCAAAAATCAGTTGGTAAACAAAATCCAAGAAATGAAACATTTACCTTTCGAGAGGATGACATGCGGGACCCATGAGGCAGCAGAGATCCTCAACTATTCCAAGGCGGTAGGGATCAAAATAAAAAAAGGAAATAGCCGTAAATTAATTAGGGTCAAAAATAAATATATCAAAGGAAACCTTTATTGTTCATAGAGGATGACATGTGGGACCGACTCCGCCACCGCGTCGTCATCGTTTCAAAGGGGCAGGGATCAAAAGAAAAAGGCAAATAGCCAGAAATTAGGGGTAAAAAATAAATCCAACAAAGGAAACTTTTATTGTTCACAGAGGATGACATGCGGGACCCATGAGCCAGCAGCTTCCTCAACGTTTCAAAGTCAGCATGAGATTGAAAGAAAAAGGAAAGTGACCAAATATCAGGAGCCAAAAATAATCCAAGAAAAGAAATTTTATTGTACATAGAGGATGACATGCGGGTCCCATTTTGCAGCAGCGATCTCAACGTTTTCAAGGTGGCACAAGACCAAAAGAAAAATGAAGTAGCCGTAAATCAGGGGGTGAAAAAAATCCAAGAAAAGAAAGATTTCAATTGGGCTGCATCTGGACATCTGGGCCTTCAAACTATCCTGCTGGACCTTTTAACTCGTACAATTTCAGCCCACTCCAAAACAGTAATGTTCGAATTTTTCTAAAAAAACAGGAAAGTCCTATGCTTCGCAAAAACAAAAAACAAGGAGATTCAATATATAAGTTTGTTTATGTAAAAATAATGATTTAATTTATCCGTTTGCAATAGCTCAGAGCGAAATACACTGTTTATTGTCTGCAAAATAATCAAGATATCACATGTTTCTTGTACGAGGAGGCTGACATCGGGGACTGATACGCGTAAAGCACACGTCCGTTGGGAACCCCAAGTGGAAGGTATGATGCGTATAGAAGCAAGTTTCCCTCAGTAAGAAACCAAGGTTTATCGAACCAGTAGGAGCCAAGAAGCACGTTGAAGGTTGATGGCGGCGAAGTATAGTGCGGCGCAACACCAGGGATTCCGGCGCCAACGTGGAACCCGCACAACACAACCAAAGTACTTTGTCCCAACGTAACGATGAGGTTGTCAATCTCACCGGCTTGCTCGTGAACAAAGGATTAACCGTATTGTGTGGATGATGATTGTTTGCGAAGAATAGTAAAGAACAAGTATTGCGATGAGATTGTATTTCAGATGTAAAGAATAGACCGGGGTCCATAGTTCACTAGCGGTGTCTCTCCCATAAGATAAATAGCATGTTGGGTGAACGAATTACAGTTGGGCAATTGACAAATAAAGAAGGCATAACAATGCACATACATATATCATGATGAGTACTATGAGATTTAATCGTGGCATTACGACAAAGTACATAGACCGCCATCCAAGCATGCATCTATGCCTAAAAAGTCCACTTTCGGGTTATCATCCGAACCCCTTCCGGTATTAAGTTGCAAGCAACGTGACAATTGCATTAAGTATGGTGCGTAATGTAATCAACACAAATATCCTTAGACAAAGCATCGATGTTTTATCCCTAGTGGCAACAAGCACATCCACAACCTTAGAACTTTCTCGTCATCGTCCCGCATTTAATGGAGGCATGAACCCACTATCGAGCATAAATACTCCCTATTGGAGTCACAAGTATCAACTTGGCCAGAGCCTCTACTAGCAACGGAGAGCATGCAAGAACATAAACAACTCATATATGATAGATTGATAATCAACTTGACATAGTATTCAGTATCCATCGGATCCCAACAAACACAACATGTAGGATTACAAATAAACGATCTTGATCATGATAGGCAGCTCACAAGATCGAGCATGATAGCACAATTAGGAGAAGACGACCATCTAGCTACTCGCTATGGACCCATGGTCCAGGGGTGAACTACTCACACATCGATCCGGAGGCGATCATGGCGATGAAGAGTCCTCCGGGAGATGATTCCCCTCTCCGGCAGGGTGCCGGAGGCGATCTCCTGAATCCCCCGAGATGGGATTGGCGGCGGCTGCGTCTCTGGAAGGTTTTCCGTATCGTGGCTCTCGGTACTGGGGGTTTCGCGACGAAGGCTTTAAGTAGGCGGAAGGGCAGGTCAGGGGGCGTCACGAGGGACCCACACAATAGGGCCGCGCGGCCAGCACCTGGGCCGCGCCGCCCTGTTGTGTGGCCACCTCGTGGCCCCACTTCGTTTCCTCTTCGGACTTCTGGAAGCTTCGTGGAAAAATAGGCCCCTGGGCATTGATTTCGTCCAATTCCGAGAATATTTCCTTACTAGGATTTCTGAAACCAAAAACAGCAGAAAACAACAACTGGCTCTTCGGCATCTCGTCAATAGGTTAGTGCCGGAAAATGCATAATAATGACATATAATGTGTATAAAACATGTGAGTATCATCATAAAAGTAGCATGGAACATAAGAAATTATAGATACATTTGAGACGTATCAGGGACCCATGAGCCAGCAGCGTCATCAACGTTTTAAAGGCGGCAGGGGATGGAAAGAAAAAATAAACCAAAAATCTGTTGGTAAAAAATCCAAGAAAAGAAACATTTTCGTTCTGAGAGGATGACATGCGGGACCCATGAGGCAGCAGCATCCTCAGCGTTTATTGTTCATAGAGGTTGACATGCGGGACCCGTGAGCCAGCAGCATCCTCAACGTTTTAAAGGTTGCAGGTGATCGAAAGAAAAAATAAGCCAAAAATCGTTTGGTCAACAAAATCCAAGAAAATAAACATTTACCGTTCTGAGAGGATGACATGCGGGACCCATGAGGCAGCAGCATCCTCAACGATTCCAAGGCGGCAGGGGAAATATCCAGAAATTAATTAGGGGTTCAAAATAAATCCATCAAAGGAAACTTTTATTGTTCATAGAGGATGACATGTGGGACCGACCTGCCAACATCGTCCTCATCGTTTCAGAGGGGGCAGGAGATCAAAAGAAAAAGGCAAATAGCCAGAAATTAGGGGTCAAAAATAACTCCAAGAAAGCAAACTTTTATTGTTCGTAGAGGATGACATGCGGGACCCATGAGCCAGCAGCTTACTCAACGTTTCAAAGGCGGCATGAGATCGAAAGAAAAAGGCAAGTGACAAAATATCAGGAGCCAAAGATAATCCAAGAAAAGAAACTTTATTGTACATAGAGGATGACATGCGGGTCCCATTTAGCAGTAGCGGTCTCAACGTTTCAAATGCGGCTTGAGATCAAAAGAAAAAGAAAGTTGATTGTACATAGAGGATGACATGCGGGTCCCATGAGTCAGCAGCTTACCCAACGTTTCCAAGGCGGCAGGGGATCAAAAGAAAAAGGAAATAGCCAAAAATCGGAGGGTGAAAAAAATAAAGAAAATAAACTTTTATAGCACATAGAGGATGACATGCGGGTCCCATGAGCCAGCAGGTTCCTCAACGTTTCAAACGTGGCATGAGATCGAAAGAAGAAGGCAAGTGACCAAATATCAGGAGCCAAAAATAATTCAAGAAAAGAAAGTTGATTGTACATAGAGGATGACATGCGGGTCCCATGAGTCAGCAGCTTACTCAACGTTTCCAAGGCGGCAGGGGATCAAAAGAAAAAGGAAATAGCCAAAAATCAGAGGGTGAAAAAAATCCAAGAAAATAAACTTTTATAGCACATAGAGGATGACATGCGGGTCCCATGAGCCAACAGGTTCCTCAACGTTTCAAACGTGGCATGAGATCGAAAGAAAAAGGCAAGTGACCAAATATGAGGAGCCAAAAATAATTCAAGAAAAGAAAGTTTTATAGTACATAGAGGATGACATGCGGGTCCCATTTAGCAGACAGCGGTATCACCGTTTGAGAGGCGGCAGGGGATCGAAAGAAAAAGGCAAGTGACCAAATATCGGGAGCCAAAAATAATTCAAGAAAAGAAAGTTTTATAGTACATAGAGGATGACATGCGGGTCCCATTTAGCAAGCAGCGGTCTCACCGTTTGAGAGGCGGCAGGGGATCGAAAGAAAAAGGTAAGTGACCAAATATGAGGTGCCAAAAATAATTCAAGAAAAGAAAGTTTTATAGTACATAGAGGATGACATGCGGGTCCCATTTAGCAGCAGCGGTATCACCGTTTGAGAGGCGGGACGGGATCGAAAGAAAAAGGTAAGTGACCAAATATGAGGTGCCAAAAAAAATCCAAGAAAAGAAAGTTGATTGCACATAGAGGATGACATGCGGGTCCCATTTAGCAGCAGCGGTCTCAACGTTTCCAAGGCGGCAAGGGATCAAAAGAAAAAGGAAGTAGCCAGAAATCAGGGGGTCAAAAAAATCCAAGAATAGAAAGAATTTTGGTTCATAGAGGATGACATGCGGGACCCATGATCCTGCATCGTAAACGGCTCTATCGGAGAGCGTTGAACGAGATGGCGCGATCTGATGCGTGCAGTTGACACACGTCCGTTGGGAACCCCAAGAGGAAGGTGTGATGCAGACAGTAGCAAGTTTTCCCTCAGAAAGAAACCAAGGTTTATCGAACCAGGAGGAGCCAAGAAGCACGTTGAAGGTTGATGGCGGAGGGATGTAGTGCGGCGCAACACCAGGGATTCCGGCGCCAACGTGGAACCTGCACAACACAACCAAAGTACTTTGCCCCAACGAAACAGTGAGTTTGTCAATCTCACCGGCTTGCTGTAACAAAGGATTAACCGTATTGTGTGGAAGATGATTGTTTGCAAACAGTAAAGAACAATTGCAGTAGATTGTATGCGATGTAAATAATAGGACCGGGGTCCACAGTTCACTAGAGGTGTCTCTCCCATAAGATAAATAGCATGTTGGGTGAACAATTTACAGTCGGGCAATTGACAAATAAAGAGGGCATGACAATGCACATACATGATACGATAAGTATTGTGAGATTTAGTTGGGCATTACGACAAAGTACATAGACCGCTATCCAGCATGCATCTATGCCTAAAAACTCCACCTTCAGGTTATCATCCGAACCTCTTCCGGTATTAAGTTGCAAACAACAGACAATTGCATTAAGTATGGTGCGTAATGTAATCAACAACTACATCCTTGGACATAGCATCAATGTTTTATCCCTAGTGGCAACAAGACATCCACAACCTTAGAACTTTCCGTCACTCGTCCCGCATTTAATGGAGGCATGAACCCACTATCGAGCATAAATACTCCCTCTTGGAGTTAAGAGCAAAAACTTGGCCGAGCCTCTACTAATAACGGAGAGCATGCAAGATCATAAACAACACATAGGTAATGGATTGATAATTAACATAACATAGTATTCTCTATCCATCGGATCCCGACAAACACAACATATAGCATTACAGATAGATGATCTTGATCATGTTAGGCAGCTCACAAGATCCAACAATGAAGCACATAAGGCGGAAGGGCAACGCGGGGGGCCACACGAGGGCCCCACACGCTAGGGCCGCGCGGCCAAGGCCTGGGCCGCGCCGCCCTAGTGTGGCGGCGCCTCGTGGCCCCACTTCCTTTCCCCCTCGGTCTTCTGGAAGCTTCGTGTAAAAATAGGACCCTAGGCGTTGATTTCGTCCAATTCCGAGAATATTTCCTTTGTAGGATTTCTGAAACCAAAAACAGCAGAAAACAGCAACTGGCTCTTCGGCATCTCGTTAATAGGTTAGTGCCGGAAAATGCATAATAACGACATATAATGTGTATAAAACATGTAGATATCATCAATAATGTGGCATGGAACATAAGAAATTATAGATACATTTGGGACGTATAAAGCATCCCCAAGCTTAGTTCCTACTCGCCCTCGAGTAGGTAAACGATAACAATAATAATTTCTTAAGTGACATGCCATCATAAACTTGATCATACTATTGTAAGCATATGTAATGAATGCAGCGATCAAAACAATGGTAATGACATGAGTAAACAAATGAATCATAAAGCAAAGACTTTTCATGAATAGTACTTCAAGACAAGCATCAATAAGTCTTGCATAAGAGTTAACTCATAAAGCAATAAATCAAAGTAAAGGTATTGAAGCAACACAAAAGAAGATTAAGTTTCAGCGGTTGCTTTCAACTTATAACATGTATATCTCATGGATATTGTCAATGTAAAGTAATATAACAAGTGCAATATGCAAGTATGTAGGAATCAATGCACAGTTCACACAAGTGTTTGCTTCTTGAGGTGGAGAGAGATAGGTGAACTGACTCAACATAAAAGTAAAAGAAAGGTCCTTCAAAGAGGAAAGCATTGATTGCTATATTTGTGCTAGAGCTTTTATTTTGAAAACATGAAACAATTTTGTCAACGGTAGTAATAAAGCATATGTATCATGTAAATTATATCTTACAAGTTGCAAGCCTCATGCATAGTGTACTAATAGTGCCCGCACCTTGTCCTAATTAGCTTGGGTTAACACCGATCATCATTGCATAACATATGTTTCAACCAAGTGTCACAAAGGGGTACCTCTATGCCGCCTCGTACAAGGGTCTAAGGAGAAAGTTCGCATTGGATTTCTCGCTTTTGATCATTCTTCAACTTAGACACCCATACCGGGACAACATAGACAACGAGATAATGGACTCCTCTTTTAATGCTTAAGCATTCAACAACAGTTAATATTCTCATAAGAGATTGAGGTTTTATGTCCAAACTGAAACTTCCACCATGATTCATGGCTTTAGTTAGCGGCCCAATGTTCTTCTCTAACAGTATGCATACTCAAACCATTTGATTGTGAAAACCGCCCTTACTTCAGACAAGACGAACATGCATAGCAACTCACATGATATTCAACAAAGAGTTGATGGCGTCCCCAGGAACATGGTTATCGTACAACAAGCAACTTAATAAGAGATAAAGTGCATAAGTACATATTCAATACCACAATAGTTTTTAAGGCTATTTTGTCCCATGAGCTATATATTGCAAAGGCGAATGATGGAAATTTAAAGGTAGCACTCAAGCAATTTACTTTGGAATGGCGGAGAAATACCATGTAGTAGGTAGGTATGGTGGACACAAATGGCATAGTGGTTGGCTCAAGGATTTTGGATGCATGAGAAGTATTCCCTCTCGATACAAGGTTTAGGCTAGCAAGGTTTATTTGAAACAAACACAAGGATGAACCGGTGCAGCAAAACTCACATAAAAGACATATTGTAAAAATTATAAGACTCTACACCGTCTTCCTTGTTGTTCAAAACTCAATACTAGAAATTATCTAGACTTTAGAGAGACCAAATATGCAAACCAAATTTTAGCAAGCTCTATGTATTTCTTCATTAATGGGTGCAAAGTATATGATGCAAGAGCTTAAACATGAGCACAACAATTGCCAAGTATCAAATTATCCAAGACATTTTAGAATTACTACATGTAGCATTTCCCGATTCCGTCCATATAACAATTTAACGAAGAAGATTCAACCTTCGCCTTGAATACTATGAGTAAAGCCTAAGGACATATTTGTCCATATGCAACAGCGGAGCGTGTCTCTCTCCCACACAATGAATGCTAGGATCCATTTTATTCAAACAAAAACAAAAACAAAAAAAACAGACGCTCCAAGCAAAGTACATAAGATGTGACTGAATAAAAATATAGTTTCAGGGGAGGAACCTGATGATGTTGTCGATGAAGAAGGGGATGCCTTGGGCATCCCCAAGCTTAGACGCTTGAGTCTTCTTAAAATATGCAGGGGTGAACCACCGGGGCATCCCCAAGCTTAGAGCTTTCACTCCTCTTGATCTTAGTATATCATACTCCTCTCTTGACCCTTGAAAACTTCCTTCACACCAAACTTCAAGCAAACTCATTAGAGGGTTAGTGCATAATAAAACATTCACATGTTCAGAGGTGACACAATCATTCTTAACACTTCTGGACATTGCACAAAGCTACTAGACATTAATGGATCAAAGAAATTCATCCAACATAGCAAAAGAGGCAATGCGAAATAAAAGGCAAAATCTGTCAAAAACAGAACAGTCCGTAAAGACGAACCTGGAAGGGGCACTTAACTTGCTCAAACGGAAAAACTCGAAACTAATGAAAGTTGCGTACATATCTGAGGATCACGCACGTAAATTTTCAGATTTTTTTGATTTCTTTACAGAGACTTCTGCGCGAATTCGTGACAGACAGCAATGCTGTTTCTGTGCAGCAATCCAAATCTAGCATCAACTTTACCATAGAGACTTTACTTGGCACAAAAACATGATAAGGAGAGTTTGCTACAGTAGTAAACAACTTCCAAGACTCAAATATAAAACAAAGTACTGTAGTAAAAACATGGGTTGTCTCCCATAAGCGCTTTTCTTTAACGCCTTTCAGCCTAGGCGCGTAAAGTGTATATCAAGTATTATCAAGAGATGAAGCATCGACATCATAATTTGTTCTAATAATAGAATCATAAGGTAACTTCATTCTTTTTCTAGGGAAGTGTTCCATACATTTCTTGAGAGGAAATTGATATTTAATATTACCTTCCTTCATATCAATAGTAGCACCAATGGTTCGAAGAAAAGGTCTTCCCAATATAATGGGACAAGGTGCATTGCATTCAATATCCAAGACAACAAAATCAACGGGGACAAGGTTATTGTTAACCATAATGCGAACATTATCAACTCTCCCCAAAGGTTTCTTTTTAGCATTATCAGCAAGATTAACATCCAAATAACAATTTTTCAATGGTGGCAAGTCAAGCATATCATAGACTTTCTTAGGCATAACAGAAATACTTGCACCAAGATCACATAAAGCATTACAATCAAAATCATTGACCCCCATCTTAATGATAGGCTCCCAACCATCTTCTAACTTTCTAGGAATAGAGGTTTCGAGTTTTAGTTTCTCTTCTCTAGCTTTTATGAGAGCATTTGTAATATGTTTTGTAAAGGCCAAATTTATGGCACTAGCGGTGGGACTCTTAGAAAGTTTTTGTAAGAACTTTATAACTTCAGAGATGTGGCAATCATCAAAATCTAAATCATTATGAGCTACAGCAATGGGATCATTACCCCCAATGTTGGAAAAAATTTCAGCAGTTTTATCACAGGCAGTTTCAGCAGTTTTAGCAATTTCAGGCAGTTTTGTACGCTTTACGCTAGGAGTAGAAACATTGCCAACACCAATTATTTTACCATTGATAGTAGGAGGTGTAGCAACATGTGAATCATTATCATTACTAGTGGTGGTAATAGTCCAAACTTTAGCTACATTATTCTCTTTAGCTAGTTTTTCATTTTCTTCTCTATCCCACCTAGCTCGCAATTCAGCCATTAATCTTATATTCTCATTAATTCTAACTTGGATGGCATTTGCTGTAGTAGTAATCTTATTATCAATATCCTTATTAGGCATAACTTTCAATTTTAAAAGATCAACATCAGAGGCAAGTCTATCAACCTTAGAAGCAAGAATATCAATTTTATCAAGCTTTTCCTCAACGGATTTGTTAAAAGCAGTTTGTGTACTAATAAATTCTTTAAGCATGGCTTCAAGACCAGGGGGTACACTCCTATTATTGTTGTAAGAATTCCCATAAGAATTACCATAACCATTACCATTAGCAGAAGGATATGGCCTATAATTATTACCAGAATTGTTCCTATAAGCATTGTTGTTGAAATTATTATTTTTAATGAAATTCACATCAACATTTTCTTCTTGAGCAACCAATGAAGCTAAAGGAACATTATTAGGATCAACATTAGATCTACCATTCACAAGCATAGACATAATCACATCAATCTTATCACTCAAGGAGGAGGTTTCTTCAACAGAATTTACCTTCTTACCTTGTGGAGCTCTTTCCGTGTGCCATTCAGAGTAATGTATCATCATATCATCAAGAAGCTTTGTAGCCGCCCCCAAAGTGATGGACATAAATGTACCTCCAGCAGCTGAATCCAATAGGTTCCGCGAAGAAAAATTTAGTCCTGCTTAGAAGGTTTGGATGATCATCCAAGTAGTCAGTCCATGGGTTGGGCAATTCTTTACCAAAGATTTCATTCTCTCCCATGCTTGAGCAACATGTTCATTATCTAATTGCTTAAAATTCATTATGCTACTTCTCGAAGATATAATTTTAGCGGGAGGATAATATCTACCAATAAAAGCATCCTTACATTTAGTCCATGAATCAATACTATTCTTAGGCAAAGATAGCAACCAATCTTTAGCTCTTCCTCTTAATGAGAAAGGAAACAATTTCAATTTTATAATATCACCATCTACATCCTTATACTTTTGCATTTCACATAGTTCAACAAAATTATTAAGATGGGCAGCAAGCATCATCGTAACTAACACCGTAAAATTGCTCTCTCATAACAAGATTAAGTAAAGCAGGTTTAATTTCAAAGAATTCCGCTGTAGTAGCAGGTGGAGCAATAGGTGTGCATAGGAAATCATTATTATTTGTGTTTGTGAAGTCACACAACTTAGTATTTTCAGGGGTATTCATTTTAGCAGTAGTAAATAAAACAAACTAGATAAAGTAAATGCAAGTAACTAATTTTTTTGTGTTTTTGATATAGAGTGCAAGACAGTAAATAAAGTAAAACTAGCAACTAATTTTTTGTGTGTTTTGTTTAAGTGCAGCAAACAAAGTAGTAAATAAAATAAAGCAAGACAAAAACAAAGTAAAGAGATTGGATTGTGGAGACTCCCATTGCAGCGTGTCTTGATCTCCCCGGCAACGGCGCCAGAAAAAGAGCTTGATGCGTGCAGTTGACACACGTCCGTTGGGAACCCCAAGAGGAAGGTGTGATGCAGACAGTAGCAAGTTTTCCCTCAGAAAGAAACCAAGGTTTATCGAACCAGGAGGAGCCAAGAAGCACGTTGAAGGTTGATGGCGGAGGGATGTAGTGCGGCGCAACACCTGGGATTCCGGCGCCAACGTGGAACCCGCACAACACAACCAAAGTACTTTGCCCCAATGAAACAAGTGAGGTTGTCAATCTCACCGGCTTGCTGTAACAAAGGATTAACCGTATTGTGTGGAAGATGATTGTTTGCAGAAAACAGTAAAGAACAATTGCAGTAGATTGTATGCGATGTAAAGAATAGGACCGGGGTCCACAGTTCACTAGAGGTGTCTCTCCCATAAGATAAATAGCATGTTGGGTGAACAAATTACAGTCGGGCAATTGACAAATAAAGAGGGCATGACAATGCACATACATGATATGATAAGTATTGTGAGATTTAATTGGGCATTACGACAAAGTACATAGACCGCTATCCAAGCATGCATCTATGCCTAAAAAGTCCACCTTCAGAGTTATCATCGAACCCTTCCGGTATTAAGTTGCAAACAACAGACAATTGCATTAAGTATGGTGCGTAATGTAATCAACAACTACATCCTTGGACATAGCATCAATGTTTTATCCCTAGTGGTAACAAGCACATCCACAACCTTAGAACTTTCCGTCACCGTCCCGCATTTAATGGAGGCATGAACCCACTATCGAGCATAAATACTCCCTCTTGGAGTTAAGAGCAAAAACTTGGCCAGAGCCTCTACTAATAACGGAGAGCATGCAAGATCATAAACAACACATAGGTAATAGATTGATAATTAACATAACATAGTATTCTCTATCCATCGGATCCCGACAAACACAACATATAGCATTACGGATAGATGATCTTGATCATGTTAGGCAGCTCACAAGATCCAACAATGAAGCACATAAGGAGAAGACGACCATCTAGCTACTGCTATGGACCCATAGTCCAGGGGTGAACTACTCACTCATCACTCCGGAGGCGACCATGGCGGTGAAGAGTCCTCCGGGAGATGATTCCCCTCTCCGGCAGGGTGCCGGAGGCGATCTCCTGAATCCCCCGAGATGGGATTGGCGGCGGCAGCGTCTCAGTAAGGTTTTCCGTATCGTGGCTCTCGGTACTGGGGGTTTCGCGACGAAGGCTTTAAGTAGGCGGAAGGGCAACGCGGGGGGCCACACGAGGGCCCCACACGCTAGGGCCGCGCGGCCAAGGCCTGGGCCGCGCCGCCCTAGTGTGGCGGCGCCTCGTGGCCCCACTTCCTTTCCTCCTCGGTCTTCTGGAAGCTTCGTGTAAAAATAGGACACTGGGCGTTGATTTCGTGCAATTCCGAGAATATTTCCTTTGTAGGATTTCTGAAACCAAAAATAGCGTAAAACAAAGAATCGGCTCTTCGGCATCTCGTTAATAGGTTAGTGCCGGAAAATGCATAATAACGACATATAATGTGTATAAAACATGTAGATATCATCAATAATGTGGCATGGAACATAAGAAATTATAGATACGTTTGGGACGTATCACGATCGAGAAAAAAACAATGCCAGAGAGGCTGCCATCTGGGCCCTACATCCCTCGGTGGTGCGGATTTGCGTTGACTCGGCCGGCGAACCCGAGATTTCGAGATGCACCACGTCCCGGGCCACCATACGCGACGTTTTGGCCGTTTTCGTCGGGCTAGGTGGCCTCAAAAACGAGAAAAAAACGTTTTGACATGCACAACGGAGAGACCAAAAATCGTCGGCCATGGTACACCAGCAACCACGGCGCGACTTCAACTTCGTCGGCCATGGCACCTTTTCTTGTAGTGCATGTTTGAAACCAAAAACAACTTCTCTTCATGCATGCTTGACTTCATAAGACAGAGTTTAGGGTTAGGGGTAGCTAGATACATGATTTTTTTGGTTTGATAATGTCTAGACCTTGTTTATCAACTTAATTGAATGCTTACTATATGACATAAGAATAATATGTGCTCATTTTATTGATTACTTTTTGAATTTTTATCCCCATTTGTTGAATCTTGGGCAAATCCTAGGTTTGACCAAGATTTAAACAAGTTTAAAACATGAATATGAAAAAGTAAGCCCGTATCGATCCTTCTTAGTCACTCCAAAATGAAGCTCGTGGGAGGTTTTTGAAATTTCCATGATTTTTCTGGTTTGAATATGTCTAGACCTTGTTTATCAACTTGAACGCTTACTATATGACATACAAAGACTATGTGCTTTGGTTTATGATTTTGTTTTTGAATTTTTATGCCCATTTAAATCTTGGTCAAATCCTAGGTTTTACCATGACTTAAACAAGTTTAAAACATGAATATGAAAAAGTAAGCATGTATCCTTCTTAGTCACTCCAAAAAGAAGCTCTTAATTAGTAGGGTTTTTGAAATTTCCATGTTTGAAACCAAAAACCACTTATCTTCACCATGCATGCTTGACTTCATAAGACAGAGTTTAGGGTTAGGGGTAGATACATGATTTTCAGGTTTAATATGTCTAGACCTTGTTTATCAACTTAATTGAATGCTTACTATATGACATATATAAGAAGACCTTGGTTTTTCATTTTTTTTGAATTTTTATGCCCATTTGAATCTTGGTCAAATCCTAGGTTTGACCAAGATTTGAACAAGTTTTAAACATGAATACGAAAAGGTAAGCATGTATGCTTCTTAGTCACTCCAAAATGAAGCTCTTGGGAGGGTTTTTGAAATTTCCATGTTTGAAACAAAAAACCACATCTCTTCATGCTTGACTTCATAAGACAGAGTTTAGGGTTAGGGGTAGCCACATACATGATTTTTCTGGTTTGAATATGTCTAGACCTTGTTTATCAACTTAATTTTATGCTTATTATATGACATAATAAGACTATGTGCATTGGTTTTTCATTTTTTTGATTTTTTTGAATTTCATCCCCATTTGTTGAATCTTGGTCAAATCCTAGGTTTGACCAAGATTTAAACAAGTTTAAAACATGAATATGAAAAGTAACATGCATCGATCCTTCTTAGTCACTCCAAAATGAAGCTCGCGGGAGGTTTTTGAAATTTCCATGATTTTTCTGGTTTGAATATGTCTAGACCTTGTTTATCAACTTGAATGCTTACTATATATATGACATACACAGACTATGTGCTTTGGTTTATGATTTTGTTTTTGAATTTTTATGCCCATTTAAATCTTGGTCAAATCCTAGGTTTTACCATGACTTAAACAAGTTTAAAACATGAATATGAAAAAGTAAGCATGTATCCTTATTAGTCACTCCAAAATGAAACTCTTAATCAGTAGGGTTTTTGAAATTTCCATGTTTGAAACCAAAAACCACTTATCTTCACCATGCATGCTTGACTTCATAAGACAGAGTTTAGGGTTAGGGGTAGATACATGATTTTTCAGGTTTAATATGTCTAGACCTTGTTTATCAACTTAATTGAATGCTTACTATATGACATATATAAGAAGACCTTGGTTTTTCATTTTTTTTGAATTTTTATGCCCATTTGAATCTTGGTCAAATCCTAGGTTTGACCAAGATTTGAACAAGTTTTAAACATGAATACGAAAAGGTAAGCATGTATGCTTCTTAGTCACTCCAAAATGAAGCTCTTGGGAGGGTTTTTGAAATTTCCATGTTTGAAACCAAAAACCACATCTCTTCATGTTTGACTTCATAAGACAGAGTTTAGGGTTAGGGGTAGCCACATACATGATTTTTCTGGTTTGAATATGTCTAGACCTTGTTTATCAACTTAATTTTATGCTTATTATATGACATAAGAAGACTATGTGCATTGGTTTTTCATTTTTTGATTTTTTTGAATTTTATCCCCATTTGTTGAATCTTGGTCAAATCCTAGGTTTGACCAAGATTTAAACAAGTTTAAAACATGAATATGAAAAGTAACATGCATCGATCCTTCTTAGTCACTCCAAAATGAAGCTCGCGGGAGGTTTTTGAAATTTCCATGATTTTTCTGGTTTGAATATGTCTAGACCTTGTTTATCAACTTGAATGCTTACTATATATATGACATACACAGACTATGTGCTTTGGTTTATGATTTTGTTTTTAATTTTTATGCCCATTTAAATCTTGGTCAAATCCTAGGTTTTACCATGACTTAGACAAGTTTAAAACATGAATATGAAAAAGTAAGCATGTATCCTTCTTAGTCACTCCAAAATGAAGCTCTTAATTAGTAGGGTTTTTGAAATTTCCATGTTTGAAACCAAAAACCACTTATCTTCACTATGCATGCTTGACTTCATAAGACAGAGTTTAGGGTTAGGGGTAGATACATGATTTTTCAGGTTTAATATGTCTAGACCTTGTTTATCAACTTAATTGAATGCTTACTATATGACATATATAAGAAGATCTTGGTTTTTCATTTTTTTTGAATTTTTATGCCCATTTGAATCTTGGTCAAATCCTAGGTTTGACCAAGATTTGAACAAGTTTTAAACATGAATATGAAAAGGTAAGCATGTATGCTTCTTAGTCACTCCAAAATGAAGCTCTTGGGAGGGTTTTTGAAATTTCCATGTTTGAAACCAAAAACCACATCTCTTCATGCTTGACTTCATAAGACAGGGTTTAGGGTTAGGGGTAGCCACCACTACTGCAGAAACCCTTACTAGTGACAAGCACATTTTGCTCATCAGTGATAGCCAATATGTCTGTCACTAGTGTGCAGTCACTGGTACTGCCTGTCACTAGTGATGGGAAGAAAGCCTGTCACTAGTAGGTGAACTAGTGACATGCAGAAAAAATGCATGTCACTGGCGTGATGGAAGGCCGCAACCATGTTGGGTTCTCTAGTGACTAGTCCATTTATCATGCTTGTCACTGGTATGAATTTCGATACTAAAAAAATATTAATTGCATTTTCGACGAATATGCAGTAACAAGTAGGTACAAGGTACAATGTAGCATTTCATAGGCGCAATCTTATATTGAATTCAAGAATCTTATATTGAATTCAAGAAATTCCTAGTACAAAGTGTATCATAGGAAACATAAGATCAGTTACACAAAATTTAAAACTAAGCGGAAATAACTCTAGGGCAACTAGAGGCGAACCAAAAGAAACCAAACGCCAAGCACTTCCACATCTTCTACTCGGCGAACCAAAAGACACCAACATCCCAAATCTTCGACATCTTCTACTCACTATATCACCTCCAACTTAAGCACCATCAGTCCCAGCCTTGCCATCCTGGAAAAAAAAGAGCAGTCATATTTGAAATCAATATTTTTCAAACGCAAGACAAAGATATAAACTAGTAATGCATCAGACTTGCAAACAGATCACAGATAGTAAAACTAGCAAACACACAACAACCAGAACAATAGCTGCAAGTAGCAGTAGTGTTGTAGTACTCAAAACCAATGCAGTTGCTGCTCACCCTATTTTCGAAATTAGAGTGCAATATATGTATGTACATTGCACGGGTTGAATCAAAGCACACTATACCAAAGAGCAGGCAAAACAAAATTACGAACTATCAACATATTACTCTATAAATTTACGTCAGAAATATTTACTATAGCTCTCTAAATTCACTCGCGGGAACAAGAAGAAGCATTGCAGAACAGTAAGTCATGCAGCTAGAACCAACAATAGATGACATGGTTCATAATATTTAAGCCAATGGACGATGTACTCCAGCCTAACCTGGTTAAGAAGTACACCGGAACCATAAAGAGCATAATGGAACTAGCATCCAATGTTATATATTGCCGTAATGAATAGTAATACAATTGCTAGTCTAGAATTGTTCTATAGTGCAAATAGTACTGCCCCATACCTCTGCGGTGATCATGCATGCTTGACCAATTGGGTTGCATCCGCCTTTGTGCGTGCATCATGAACATCGGGTGAGTCATTACCGCCATAGAAACCCCAGATTCCGAGGCGACCTCTGTGTTGATGATTTTTGCGAAAATGTCTTGGATGCATCTAAACTCTGTCTTCCAATCAAATGGATTGGACTCAAGATGAGTACCAAACAACCGAATATCTACACCTTTGTTTAAATGCTGATGTGAACTAACAAATATGTCCATATGGTAACAGATGTGGTAGCCACAGGACACGCTATCCTGATGTTGTGTGCAACTAACCTCTGTGTAATTCTTGAAGCGTGCAGGACCTCTATTTGCTTTTGGCACAATTCCACCTTTAAAACTATGTTCGAAGAGAGCAACATCCAGAATCTTCGACAACACTTTGTAATCCTTTTCACCGCATTGTTTTAAAGTGAATCCACGTAAAAAAGCCTTGCATTCGCTCACCGTTTGTATAATCAGAACCCAGTGACCCCTGCACATACATGTGTATTATGCCAAAGAAGATCTTTTGATTGAGGAAAGTAAAGTTCCGATCAATCACTGCATACAGTCATTTTTTTAACAGGGTTCACTAATTTTTTTTATTATAAAAATAACAACTCCATTACATACAGTGAAGGTTTTATTTCTACTAATTATTATGGGCAAACATCTTTTAAAGTTAGAGGTTACATGTGCTGGTGCAGAAATAGCAACAGAGGAGCAACAGAGTAGAACTTTAATCAATTAAGACTGAGTAGGACTTACGTTGGATTGTAGGGCACTAGTATGTGCAATGCAGGAAATATGCACTCCCTCTGAATAAGCTCAAACATAGAAGGCATTAATCAGAGCAAGTCAATGGTAGCAAAAAATATTCTTAAGCTTTCGAAACGCATGCACCACACACGAGACCTTAAAAAACAGAGATATAGCCTAGCAAGTAACTCTTCTGTGTTTCATATGCTCTTGTTTTTGTCAATACTCCACAAACAGGTTGAGGCAGAACAACAAGGCAAAATAAAATGTTGGAAGGCCTGTAAGCTTGTTAGAGAGAGCTAGAATGAGGTGATACGGTGGTGCCTCCTGGATCTCTACAACAACAAAATTGAGTCAAAAGAATCAGCCGTACTCTATATTACTAGCAGCCTGGGTTGGGAGCGGAGGTGGTCTATTGAATTCGACCAGCCTGTCCTGCCGCTGCTGCTACAACGCTAGCATATGGCCACGAGCTGGGCATCTTAGCCCCTTGCAATTTTACGTCAGCTTGTAGTTTGGGTACTGCTAAATTTTAATTTCATTGGTAAGTTCTTCCACCGTCTCCTGATTCAAATGGTGATACCAATGTTCAATTCCAAAAGATAGGCATTGGTCGATCACCAATTAGACTGCAAATTGGAAAGCATATATTGTGCCAAAATGGGAACCGCATATTCAGGTACCTTCAGGTGTAGATCGGCTTCGAGGAGCAGTGGACGACACCGGAAAGAAGGTGCAAAGCGGCGTCCTCGAGCTGCGGCGTCCTTGCGTCGTGTGGACGGGCGGCGCGGCGTTGGACCTAGGGAAATGGAGCGATTTTGTGATGCAGGGAGGCGTTCGTGCGTCGGCTGGCGGCGCGACGTCCAAGGGCGGCAGCTTTGCGGATTTCAGGGCCGCACGTGAGATTCGGTGAAGCTCGCGTCCGGGCAGAGCGTCCTGGCGTCGGGCGGCGGCATTGGAGGGGCTGGTGCCGTTGGGCGGCGGTGGTTGGAGGATCTGGCAGCGTTGGAGGGAGCAGGGAGGCGGACGGTTTGGGATTAGGAACTAGTTCGGGTTTGACCGAAGAGTCTCACTGATTATTTTGGCCAAGTCCCACGCACTCTTTTCTCCGTTATTAAAAGAAATTCCTTCTTTCAATTCACCGTGGAATTTAATTATATGCGATGACAAATACAGCGTCATCCTACAGATCCAGCTTTTCTACTGCAAACGGGTTGATCAATGGATCTTTTGTAGCCGACTCTATGTCTACTGCGAGCTGTAGTCCAGCGCGACTCCGGTTGGATACGAGGCCGCCGCGATTCACGCCTATGTTCGGCCGAACGCGCGACACTCTAGGGCACATGCCTAGTGACAGGCTCTAAAAGAGCCCGTCGCTAGCTACTTTTCCCTTTTCGCCGGCCTCCGAAAAAATAACGAGTGACATCTTTTTTATGCGCCTGTCACTAGTACTCTCTACTAGTGACAGACTTATAGGTGTCTGTCGCTGATTATGGTTACTAGTGACAGGCATAATTTTGCCTGTCACTAATCATCTGGCGGCTATAAGCTTTTCTGCAGTAGTGCGCATACATGATTTTTCTGGTTTGAATATGTCTAGACCTTGTTTATCAACTTAATTTTATGCTTATTATATGACATAAGAAGACTATGTGCATTGGTTTTTTATTTTTTTGATTTTTTTGAATTTTATCCCCATTTGTTGAATCTTGGTCAAATCCTAGGTTTGACCAAGATTTAAACAAGTTTAAAACATGAATATGAAAAGTAACATGCATGGATCCTTCTTAGTCACTCCAAAATGAAGCTCGCAAGAGGTTTTTGAAATTTCCATGATTTTTCTGGTTTGAATATGTCTAGACCTTGTTTATCAACTTGAATGCTTACTATATGACATACACAGACTATGTGCTTTCGTTTTTGTTTTTTTTTTTTTGAATTTTATGCCCATTTGAATCTTGGTCAAATCCTAGGTTTGACCATGACTTAAACAAGTTTAAAACATGAATATGACAAAGTAAGCATGTATCCTTCTTAGTCACTCCAAAATGAAGCTCTTGGGAGGGTTTTTGAAATTTCCATGTTTGAAACCAAAAACCACTTCTCTTCACCATGCATGCTTGACTTCATAAGATAGAGTTTAGGGTTAGGGGGTAGATACATGATTTTTCAAGTTTAATATGTCTAGACCTTGTTTATCAACTTAATTGAATGCTTACTATATGACATAAGAAGACCTTAGTTTTTCATTTTTTTGTTTTTTTTTTGAATTTTTATGCCCATTTGAATCTTGGTCAAATCCTAGGTTTGACAAAGATTTGAACAAGTTTAAAACATGAATATGAAAAAGTAAGCATGTATGCATCTTAGTCACTCCAAAATGAAGCTCTTGGGAGGGTTTTCGAAATTTCCATGTTTGAAACCAAAAACCACATCTCTTCATGCTTGACTTCATAAGACAGAGTTTAGGGTTAGGGGGAGATACATGATTTTTCTGGTTTGAATATGTCTAGACCTTGTTTATCAATTTATTTGAATGCTTACTATATGACATAAGAAGACTATGTGCCTTGGTTTTTCATTTATTTTGATTTATTTTGAATTTTATGCCCATTTAAACAAGTTTAAATCATGAATATGAATAATTAGTCACTCCAAAATGTAGCTCTTGGGAGGGTTTTTGAAATTTCCATGTTTGAAACCAAAAACCACTTCTCTTCATGCATGCTTGACTTCATAAGACAGAGTTTAGGGTTTGGGCTAGAAAGCACGCGCCGACGCGTGGACGCAATTTATTCTCTGTCCCCCTGACATGCACTTGCCAGTGTCTTCAACAATCTGACACGAGCAGTGAAGCTTTTATTGGAGCCCAGCGGAGAGGGGCTCCATTTCTCGAGCGGTAGCGAGGTGACATGCACCCCGTGTGACATGCGGCCTAAATCCAAATTTAAACATTGCGAAAAAATCATGCACGTTCACAGCACATATTAAGATAACCCCTAAAAATTTCAGATCAAAATTCGAAACATACATCGAGAAACAAAAAAGAGAAACTCAGATGTGAATAGTCTACAGAGAAACTCATATTTGAATTCGGGAACTATTCATGACAGATTTCTCTTTTTTGTTTCTCGATGTATGTTTCGAATTTTGATCTGAATTTTTTAGGGGTTATTTTAATATGTGCTGTGAACATGCATGATTTTTGTCAGATTTGTTTGCAATGTTTAAATTTAAATTTAAACCGCATGTCACACGGTGACATGCAATAGGTGCATGTCACCTGATCTGCGGTGACGCTGGGCTAAAAAGAAGACCTTTTTTTTCTCCATCAAGTCAATGAAAAAATACCCCTTTTTTCACCTTGCGCGACATGAGGAGCAGTTCGACCGGGGCGAGTACTGTTATCGGGTCTGGTCGTCGTTCTCCTCCTCCCCACCTCATTTCCTCCACTGTTTCACATATTTTAGCTTCTATTTATGCGGTGCCGTGGAGGTGGGGGTCTGGTCGTCACCCTCCTCCTCCCCACCTCATTTCCTCCACTGTCTCGCAACTCCTTGATCTACTACTCCTATCCATATACATGCCACTCAAATGGATGTATTTGTAGATACATCCATTTTAGTGGCAGTTAGTATGGACCAGAGGAAGTACTAATAATATGAGGCATGTTTTTGAGTTGGCCCTGTTTAGTAGAGTTTACATTTGAGAGTTTACATCTTTCTACCACCATTATTTTTGATTTAGCTTGTCTTTTGTGCCCACCATTTTATCGAGCAGGGTTAATGCAAGATCCATAGCAAACTAGCTTGTCATGACATTTTTTTGGTGGAGTGCATCTTCTCATGGCGAGCTAGCGACTTTGCCTACTATAGTTTTTTTTTGTTGAACTACATTTTTTGGATTTTCCCATTTTATTTGTGCACAAGCTATGAGCCGCCCGCAATTCAGCACCATATATTGGAGTAGGATATTAGCAGGATGCTATCTTCTAGGGCTTTCTTTTCCCCTATATCCAGCCCCACCCACGGACAAGCAAGGGCCTCTCTCCCTACCTCGCTCCTAGTCCGTCTCGCTCCCTCTCAGTCCTCCATCCGTAGCCGACATCCACCGCGCCGGAGCCAGCTCAGCGACGCCGTCAACCACACTCCGTCCGCTTCGTCGGATCTGCTTCCCCGACTCACTGGTTCATCGTACCGGCCAGCGAGATCGGTACACAAAGCGCCACCATGATCCACCAAACCAAACCAAACGGCCAACGCGCCACCTCCCCAGTCAACCAAGGTTGAACACTTTGTCCGACAGTTTTTGTTATGTATTTGATTTCCGAGACTAGTTTATTGCTTGCTTCCACTGCTTGTTATTAGCATCTGTTTTTTTTGTAATGCCTGGTAGATATTCCACTCGAGAATGCCTACGAAGAATCTCGGAGGCAAAATATCTTGCAGAATAAGATAATTGCAGCCTCGATTGGCATACTGTGGAATGGGACAAAATCACCGCACCCCAAGTCGTTGCCGAGATTTTTCACCCGTGTGATGTGCCGCCAAAAGGACGATCCCGTGGGGCTGCTGCTGAAGAAGGTATTTAGCCGCACTGCTCAAATTTCATATTTGTTGTTTGCTGAATGATTTGATGAACTTTGATTTACAGCAGCTAGCCACTGCTCATGTTCCTAACAAAGACAGTGAGCGCGCCAGATGATGCGTACATTGGTAGAAAGGAGGCGGGATTTGGTCCTATTGTTCTAGCAAGCAATCATTTGAGGGGCCACCTAGGATCAGCACATCTGGATCCTCCTGAGCTCAACATTAAGGAGGTAATTTTATAATAGTGTTTTAAACATGACATAATCTAATGTACTGAAAGAGATCAAACTCGTCAACAGGAGTGGAGTGGTATAGATGGTAGAGATATAGATATAGATTTCAGATTTCCTAATTTTTTCTTCAAAATAGGGTCGCCCCGGCCTCTGCATCCAAATGATGCACCCACCCTTTTATTGCAATGATTTAGACTCCATTTAAGGTTTAGAAACTCATGGGTTGCTCAAAGTGGTGACATGAATCAACCAACATATTTCCTTTTAATTTGCCGATTGATTTAATGCATGGCAAATCGCATAAGCAAGTGACTGCTCATGTCCCTGCCAAGCAGCATTGTAGCACGGATGTCCGAGTTCCGATGATGCAAACGTTTGTAGGAACAAAACAGAAGGATGTGGCACTCGGGGAAGCTAAGATTAGGCGTCTTCAAAAGGACTTGGATGTGGCCACTTTGCGGAACAAAGAAATGAACCGAGGATGGAATTCTACAATTCAAGATGGCCTACATGCTGTTGCTGATCTGCAGAAGCTAGTGGTTGGCAACTTGGTTACCGCTTTGGCTGATGCAGATGTCCATGAGATCAACTGGACGATCTTGGAACAGGTGAAAGCACGAGCAGAAACTCCGCACTCATCTTTGTAGGTAGATGATTTTCAAAGGGTGATGCAAGAGCCGCTATATGAATAGATTATTGTTTCAGTTGATGATGTCCCTGGTTCTTTTGTTTACTTATGTGCTGGTAGTACTTAGGGGAACTAGCTTGTACAAGTAATTTTTCCGATAAAGTTGTACAAGTAAATGGCACATGCTTCGCATGTTTGACCAATTAAGTTAAAAAGCTTCACAAAATCCTGCTATCATGTAGGCGGGCTTGCATTCGCTTTCAACCCAAGTGACTGTTGACTGCAATCTGTAATATGTACCCCTCTGTTGCACTTAATGGTATCCAAGCCCTTGGGCCCCCCTCCTTTGTTAAAAAAAGATCGAATTCTTATTGCATCGAAGTTGTTTCACTAAAAAAAGAGCTCTCACATGCAAGGCACGTGCAATTTACTAGTATATACTACTAGTAGAGATGGTACACCTAGACATTGGAGATTTGTTTGTTTTAAAGATATTTTGAATTGTGTACAAGATGGAAAATATAACTTTAGCAAATTCCTAGTATTTTTCATGGTCGATGTAAAAAAAGTATTTTTCATGGTTGATGTAAAAAAACAAGTTTTTTTCATGGTCGATGTAAAAAAAAAAGAGAAAACATGTCTCATAAAAAGCCTTATGGTTATCATAATTTTTTACGGAGTAATGAGGCCTAAGGCCACGTGGGTTGCCCGATCTCACGAATTGACCGAGGGAAAGGCAAGGGAGAGGAAGAACATGAAGAACACGACGATGAACACGATGAACACACGCAAACGCACACCAACCCAATACAATTCGGTTTACACCCGATAGCCCGAACCACTATCCCGATAGAATCTCTCAAGAGAAAGACACGTGGTAGAATCCCCGAGAGGAAGATCGGTATACGATCGGTAGAATCACACGAGTGAGAGACCGGTGGTAGAATCACAAGTATCAGAGACTAATCATATAAGGAGTGCCTTGTACAATAGATTTGGGTAAATCTAAGGAGGGGGTTTCCCTAATCCCAAAGGGATGGTGGAGGCATGAGCCAAATTCTAGTTCATCAACTCTTCCTCATGAAGGGGGATGTGGGAGTCTATATATAGGGAGCCACTAAGGAGGGGTAGTTTAGGGAAACAAGGGGGTACATGGGCCTTGGCACGAATTGACTTATGGCAGGCGCCTTCTCTTCTTGGCGACCTCGGACGCTCTTCTTCCTTCTTCTCTTCCATGCCTCCGTGACCTCGGCCTTGAGTGTGGTTCTTGACGTTGACGCACATGATGAAGCGAAGACCGTAGGTCGGGCTGCATCATCTCCCCCCACTTGAAAAAGAGTCGTCCTCGACGATAAGTCTTCATGAATGTGTAGAGGAGGTAGATGACACCAACGCTTGAATGTCCCTTCACTTGTCAAGAGCCCTATCAATAGCATAAGAAAATCAAAGGAGCAATCAATGCGTAGCCAAAGTTCAATGTATTTAGGAAGAGGGCGCAAGTAGAAGGAGGTCACCTTATCAAAGTGTCGGTGTGCTCTCATTGAGAGATCTTGTGTAGTGGAAGTGTGCGGGCAAAACCACTCATTGGAGCTCACTTGTATCATGCTCTCAAGAGCTCTTTTGTCAACTCGTGCTCAATCGAGGTTGACATTGGAGTTTGGGTACCTACACACATGTTAGACAACAAGAACAACGTGTGTGCATGGTATATGAACACATCATCCATCATGATGCGCCATTTCTTTTGCACATCACCATTAGCGGTAAGCAAGATATTATAGTACACATGGTGAATATGCGGGGAAAACTTAGGAACATGCTCAACATGGATATATGCAAAGTCTCCAAAATTTGAGAGAGCTATGGGGGCAATCTCATTTACAAGTATATTAACACTATTGCAAGCCAAGCATTGGAAAGAGAAATTGTTCATCATTTTGGTTGCATTAATGGGAGAATATTTCAAGCATGTAGCACAAAACATGTTCAACATTTGATCATTGTTATCGACAAACCTAGGGAAAGAGCAATTGTTCAGCAAGGTTGTCACAACACAAGCATCATTATCAACATTGCAAGCAATACATGGGAAAGAGAAATTGTTCGACATATTGCAAGCAATAGGATAGAAATCGAAACACTCATAGCATGGCATGGTCAAAGTGTCACAAGAAACTACTTCCACATGATCAAGAATGGTGGCATCACAAGTATCACAAGGGAAAGTGAAAGAAGCATATGACATAGCAATAGGATCATCCAACTCATGCAAGCACTCACAAATCATCATGTCCACTAGTGGGATCATGGCATCATCAACACCTATATAGGTACATTTGTAGTCCCGCTCATATGAGGTAGGTGTTGGGGAAGTGGTAGGCTTCTTGTGGCCTCCATGTTCATCTTCAATCAAGCATGGTGTGATATCATCATCTTCATGCACCATGTACATCTTCTCCATGATCGGCGTCTCGTCATCCATGGAACCTAATGAGACACAAGGAAACACACTAGAGGTAGAGGGTAAGATGTTAGAATTGAAAATGGCCTCACATGACCTATCAACTACCACTCTCATCTCACTTGGTGTATCACTCATGCTCTCGAAGTGGAGGCACTCATCAAGCTCACATATAGTGGAGTCACTCATCTCACATATAGTGGAGTCGCTTATCTCACATATAGTGAAGTCCCTCATCTCCATGGCAATGGCGTCGTCGATGTCCAAGCAACCTAGCAAAGAGGAAGACAACACAAGAGGAGTAGAGGTTAAGTTGTTAGAAATCAAAGTGTCCTCACTCAACTCATGGGGTGTGTCACTCTTGCTCTCAAGAAGTTTGAAGTATGCGTTGCACTCGGCTTTATCATTGGGTGTCAATTGGGCTTCTCGAGCATCTAGCTCGGCGAAGTATGCTCTCATCTCGGCTTGTTCTTGTGGGGTCATCATGTATATCTCACTAGGATAGGTGTATATGTATGGTGGAAGGAAAACTACACAAGTATCCCACCTTTCAAGAAAGTATCGGAAAAATGGTTCAAGTCAAGAGTAAAGCCAAAATGTATCGGGGTTACTCATACACACACTCAAAGCACACGCAAAAGGCTAAGAACTCTATATGTGGTGGGTAAGGGGTGGATAGCAAACGAAAAAGATCAACGAAAAAGTCTATTGTCAAATGTGGGTAAAATCCAAAGTCAAATGTCAAAAGTGGTGATCTATGTTAAGGAAACACGGAAACACACACAAGGAGGAACAATGGGGTTAGCGCGACCAAGGAAGTGAGCAAGTGACAAAATGGTCCTAGCGAAGACTATTAGCTCGGTGTCACGACAACACAAGAGAGACGGTAGCTCGGTTGCATATGAGAGAAGCAACAAGATTTGCACAAGGGCCACTCTTCTCTTATCTCTCTTAGTGCTCACAAGCTTTGCACTTCTCGATATCGGTGGACACACACTCTTTTGTATTTCCTTTTCTTTTTCTCTTTTTTTTCACTTTTTTTGTTTTCTCTATGCTTAGAAGCTTTATTTTTCTCTATGTATATGTCACACTTTTTCTTCTTTTGTGTATCTTTCTCACCGAGCTTGCTTCGGAGCTTTGCTTAACACAACGCACACACACCCTCTCACGATCGTGACACTTGTGCAATGCTTCGCAACGCTCGGAAAGCCACTCTCAATGGGATAGGTACGCAAAGGAAGAAAGGGGCTACAAGGGGTAGGGGAGGCAAGTTATACCTATTGACGTTAGGCGGTGTCAAGCACACGAACTTGCGATGATGGTGATGACGGTGGTGTCGAAGATGCGCCGGAATCCGGGGTGCCGATGCCGTTGTCGCGGTGTTGATGTAGGCGCGGAAGCGGCTCTCATGGACCAAAGGCACTCCAAAACGGAAACCGGGCGAATTAAGTCAATGCCCGAAAAGTTGGGTCAAAACGAGCTCGAAAGTTGGGCTCCAAAAATTTCGGAAAAGGTGTCAAAATTAGAGTCACGATATTGTGAGATGGCTGTAAAAGTTTGGAGTCAAACGGGCTCCGAAGAGTTGTCAAAATTTGGAGCAAAAAGTGGAGTCAAAATTGGACGAAACTGTGTCAAAACCGGTCAAGGAGCCGGTTGGACCGGGTCTGGGGCCGGACCATCCGGCGTGCCGCCCGGTTGGCGCCCGGTCCGAGCTGATTTTGCGAGATATCCGGCGTGCCGCCCGGTTTTGCTCCGGTTTCGAGCTGGGCGCTATGTACGCGGGCGGCAAGGCGGAGCTGGGGATTGCACGAGCTGGGCGGAAGCTAGGGGAGCGGCGCGCGGTGGTGATGCTGGCGGTCTGGACGCGCGCGGAGGAGCGCTGCCGCGTGCAAGGCCAGGGGCGGGCGAGCGCGGGCCAGGCTGCTGTCGGCGCTGAGAGGCGAGCAGCGGGGCGGCGGTCTTGGGCGCTGCGCACGCGCGGGGTCGAGTGGCGGGCGGTGGGGCCTGGCGGAGGCGGTTGGTGGCGGCGCTGCGCGCTGGTGATGCGGCCAAGCGGGCTTGCTGGGGGAGGTTGAGCTGCTGGCTCGCGCGGCGAGTGGAGGAGCCAGTAGGAGTGCCCGTTGACCGGGAACAACACGCTGGAATAGTTCGTCCTCACGAACAGCACGACGAACAGCCTCACAAATTCTCAGATTTCTCAAGGAATAGGTCAAACTGGAGCACGAAAATTGAGGAAGACGTAGATCAACACAAGAGACAACAGATCCGTGGACCAAAACCACAATTAACTCAACAAATTCACAGATCAAATTTCAAGCTATTTTTTGGGGCAAATTTTTTTTTTGGAAAATTTTTGGGCGAAAATTGGTTAAATTGGAGGGTCAAATTCGTGGCAACCTTCGCTCTGATACCATATAATGAGGCCTAAGGCCACGTGGGTTGCCCGATCTCACGAATTGACCGAGGGAAAGGCGAGGGAGAGGAAGAACACGAAGAACACGGCGATGAACACGATGAACACACGCAAACGCACACCAACACGATACAATTCGGTTTACTCCCGATAGCCCGAACCACTATCCCGATAGAATCTCTCAAGAGAAAGACACGCGGTAGAATCCCCGAGAGGAAGATCGGTATACGATCGGTAGAATCACACGAGTGAGAGACCGGTGGTAGAATCACAAGTATGAGAGACTAATCATATAAGGAGTGCCTTGTACAATAGATTTGGGTAAATCTAAGGAGGGGGTTTCCCTAATCCCAAAGGGATGGTGGAGGCATGAGCCAAATTCTAGTTCATCAACTCTTCCTCATGAAGGGGGAGGTGGGAGCCTATATATAGGGAGCCACTAAGGAGGGGTAGTTTAGGGAAACAAGGGGGTACATGGGCCTTGGCCCGAATTGACTTATGGCAGGCGCCTTCTCTTCTTGGCGACCTCGGATGCTCTTCTTCCTTCTTCTCTTCCATGCCTCCGTGACCTCGGCCTTGAGTGTGGTTCTTGACGTTGATGCACATGATGAAGCGAAGACCGTAGGTCGGGCTGCATCACGGAGTAACTCTTTTTTACATAGCCCAAATTACTATTCGATTTTCCATTGAAATATTTTATGTGTATATAGCAAGCAAAGAAGTACACATGCATTTTTTGTTTTATTATTTTTTGACATTTCAAAATGTATAGAAGATGAATTTCGAAATAAAGAGATCATATGCACCCAAGAACCAACAAGCATATCCCCTTGACCCCGAACCTACTCAGGGCCCTTTTGTTGTGGCTTTTTTTGGCTTTTGGATTTTGGAAGCCAAAAGAAAAGATCCTTTTGTTTTTGGCTTCCAAAATCCAAAAGCCAAAAAAGCACCTATTTAGGTGTTTTTTTTGGCTTTTGCCAAAGCCAAAAAGCCAAAAAAAAAGCCACAACAAAAGGGCCCTCAGCTTCAGACCTGGGATTTCGTAGGCTAGGGTTCCACAGTTTTCCACCAACCAGTAATAATTTCAACTCTGCCCCAAAATTCCCGCCGAAATCCCCCCCGCTTCCAAAATTCAAAGCGATGTGAAATAAGTACAGTGCCGATCTTATCCCCCCGGACCGCTCAATTCAGACCTATCACCGGCGGCGCCGAACCCCGCATCTCTCTCTCACGCTTCCACCTTGCATGACCCACCGGATCATCTCACACGCCGGCGCCGGCGCCGGCCCACTGTCCCACTCCCACACCAGCACTACGGCCTTCTCATCGGCCACCGTAGTGACCGACGACGTTCCACCGTCTCCCTTGCTTTTTAGCAAGCCGGAGTAGCTTCCACCTCCCCCCACCCCCACCGACGACCACCGTACCATACGAGCTCCTCCGTAGCCGACTTCCACCGCCGCCTTGTCAGCGACATTCACCATCGCCGGGTTCTCGTATCTTAATCCCCGACTCCTTCCGTCCACCGGACTGGAGAGATGGGTACACAAAGCGCCTCGATGGTCCACGGTAGGAAACCAAAGCG